>NW_015387445.1:140023-177290 GCF_001527695.2 Protobothrops mucrosquamatus | reverse complement strand
TTGAATGGTATGTGTCAGTTTTTATTGGCAGAGTTGAACACATTTTACTTGAAATTTGTCCTGTGGATGCCTCCAGAACACTACTTGGTCCTGCTGCGACTTGTCTTTTATGTGAATGTGGGAGGAGTAGCTATGAGAGAGATCTATGATTTCATGGACGATCCGTAAGTTATTTTTCTTATTTAAACTCAGTTGCTTTATTTTTAGAACTGGTGATGTTTCCTGCAAATTGTTGAGAAACATTGTTCACCAAAATAATGAATGAATCCATCTGTTATTTCAAGGAAAAGCATACTACCTTTTTTTCCAGGCATCAGATATATAATGCTTGACAAATTAACATTTCTGCTTTATTTTAACATTACTTTGCCGCATGCCATTTTCAAACATATAGTAGTACACAACAGCTGGAATGAAGTTTATGATTTGGACTAATTCGAATGCAAATAGTTTTTGCAGAGGAAAATTTCGGATAATGTTTTAAAAGCAATGTCATAGCCTGAGGATGTTGTTAAATCTGGATTTAGCCTAAAGATATTTGTAATCTTGGTTTTCTGACACTATAAAGACACATTACAGTTATTCATATTCTGTAGTAGTATGGCCTCGCTGAGCAATGCATGAAGTAAACACCTGCCTGCTTATTATTTGTTATTTCTGTTTGTTTTGTTTATCAAACACTAGAACACAAATCCATCTAATTGATTTTTGTTTTATTGTATTTTTGTTTTAAGTTTAGTGATAATGGAACAAACTGATTGACCCCACAACTTTTCAGCATACTGTTTTATCCCTGACCATTAGAGAAATGTCTGTATTTAGGATTCCAATACTTTATGAAGATCACTTGTTGGTCTTTGATTCCTAGAGCAGGGAAGAATGGCTAAAGATGATTACTTTAGTTGGATTTCAGGATATTGAGCAATGGCATTCAGACCATTCCCTGACCCCTCATTTTGGACCTGCTGATATGGAATATACTTCCTGCTTTGAATGCTACATTGAATGCTCTGCAAATGTTCAGATATTCAGATACACCACTATGCAGACTTTTCATGATATATTGAGAGGTATGGGTCAGGGGTTATTTTGGAAGTGGGGTTCAGATATTTTAAGGGGAAAATGTATATTTCAAGTATTTTCATTTTTTTCTCCTTCAGGCCATATTTTTTTTTGAAAAATGTACAAGAAAGGGGCTCAAGGCCTTGGCTTTACCCATTCTGGATGGGCTCTGGTGATTGTAAAGGAAGGATTGTAAAGGAATGCCAATAAGTCATACCTTTTTGCAGCCTGTGTCTTGTTTGCTATGTGGCACATAGGAAACACCACCATTAAAACAAGTATTTGGTTTGGTGATACAGAATACAAGGTCATATTTGGAGAAATGTGACAATCCAGTTCAGCAGGATTCTTTACGCTAGGAAATAGATTAAAGAGCTGTAGGATTAACATTCCTTGCTGTAGCAGTTGCTGTTGTTTCCAGCATTCCTTCATGTAGATTTTTCCAGGGCGGTGGTTTAAAACAGCAGAAACTAGATACGGTACGGAAAAACTACTAGATACTAGATGTAAAAACAAGGACCAAAAATCCTTGATTTTAATAATTTTCTTAGAGATGTCCTTCACCCATCCTATCATAAGTCTGCTTTGTAGGTATAGCAAAATGATCTGCCAAATTCTTTATTTATAATTAACCATGCAAAATTGGTGTACTTTCTCTTCTTTATTAAAAAGCTAAATTATTAATATAATAATATTGCAGCACGGTGAATACAGTGGTACCTTCGTACTAAACAGCTTTGGAACTCATTAAATTTGGTACGCAATGCATTTGTCCCAATATTCATCGTTTCTTTGGTACTCAACGCACAAGCTAGAAATTGTCAGTGTTGATTACCTTGTGACTCACTATATTATTCTTTATCATACTCATTGTTTGTTTGGTACTCATAACACCTCCTGGAATCTAATGATGAATACTTAGTAACAGTTTGTTTAAGAGGAAGTGTCTGTGGAACCTGTTTGTTGTTAAATCCCCACCCACTTCTATGTCCTTCCTTCCTTCCTTCCTTCCTTCCTTCCTTCCTTCCTTCCTTCCTTCCTTCCTTCCTTCCTTCCTTCCTTCCTTCCTTCCTTCCTTCCTTCCTTCCTTCCTTTTTCCAAGACACTGGCCACAGGGATTTAGAAACAGCCCTCCATGGAGCATCATTCCCTCTTCTAACTTTAGGGAAGGAATTGCTTTTTTCCAACTGTTGTCAGCAAAGAAATACAGGATGGGCCAGAAACCGTTTCTCCCATTAATCATACCTTTCTCATTCAAACTTCTGAGTATCTTCCCAACCTCCCAATCTTTATGCTGCTGCAACAGCACCCATCTGATAGATCTTTGAAGTGTCTCCCCTCTCTGCCTCCTTCCTTCACGAACATCCCTGTTATGAAATATGCACATACCCTGGTCAATCTTCCTAGCATTGTCCCTCTTGCCCCAGAACTTAAGCATGAAACCACACAGAAGCATAGAGATTTTGTAGGCTGTGGCAGGTTCGGAAGCGATGGGCGCTCACGCTTGTGTGCAAAGCGCGCATCCCTGCTATTCACACAGAAGCATCCCCTCTCCCTCCCCCCTCCAGGCCACCAAGCTGGAAAGGTTGGAGACCACTGTTGTAGGGGAAGCCATAACTACTGTCCAGATCTCTTGCTCAAGTAAAAGATTGGCTTGTCATTTTGGAATGCTTTGGGGAATTAAATGTCCATTGTAACTAAACCACTAGAACAAGGTTGGTTAATATACCGCATGTATATGAAATGTAGTTTTATCAACATAGAAATTTGGGTTACCATTCTGATCAACATTTGTATGATAAACGTTTACTGTTATTTATGGGATAGCATTTTGTGGACTATAGTCCACTTCGTCAAATCTTTTATTTCAGCCTTTGATTTTGGAGCACACTAGAGTCTGTCTGAAAAGCAGTTGCTTCTGAAGCTATTCTTCCTGGGTACGGTATAGAGAAGCATCTCAAGATAACATTTTGCTAATATTACTGAATGAAATTGAGATTAACTGAAGTAATTCAATTTAATCAGCAAATTTTCAAACTAATCCATGTTCTGGATTTGCCTTGTACATATATGCTATTTTGTTTTATTGCAGGAAATTCCATAAGAAGTTGGGTCAGCAAGCTTGGCTGGTTGCTGCTATCACAGCTACAGAGTTCCTTATAGTGGTAAAATATGATCCATACACTTTGACACTGTCACTCCCTTTCTACATTACTCAGTGTTGGATCCTTGGAATCATGCTCGTGCTTGCCTGGACAGTGTGGCGCTTTTTCATTCAGTAAGCAAAATTTGATTCTTGACCACCTAGCTAGGCCTGTAATCTTTAGGTTGTTTCTATGGGAATTTTCAAATACTATAGTATTTTCAAGATGCCAAAGTTGAAAGACTCGCTAATAGAAACTCACCTTCTTGTTGATTGTCAGGTAACCCTTCAATTAAGGGCCTTTAATAAAGCCTTAATTATAACACTACTTGCCCTATAATTCTAAAAGAAGCACTCTTTCAGTTCCCACTAGATCAGACATGTCAAACACAAGGCCCGGGGGCCGGATGCGGCCCGGGAAGTGGTTTCATGTGGCCTGCAAAGCCATCCTGGAAATAGTGAGGGAATGGCCCCCGCTGCCTTGGTCCTGGACCAGGCCGGCCAGGAGGGAGCCAATGTACAATTTTGTGGTGGCCATCTATGCTGCAACGCATTCAGTCTTAGCTCCACAAGGCCATCTGGAAACAGCGAGGAACCAGCCCCTGCTGCGTTGGCCCCGCCTCATGGGTGCATGCTGGAGAGATGTCACCCTTTGTGAGGAATGAAGAAATGCACCATCACCTGGAAGTGGCCAGCAAATGGCTCTGGCCTACTTCACATATCCGGCTTGATGGGCTCCGGGGGAGGGGTTTCGGCAGGCAGCTGGGCACTCTCCTCGCAGCGCTGAGAGGCTGAGCCGGGTGGCGTGAATCTGATGAGAAGTGCAATGCTGCCTAGCCCCCAGCCGGCCCAGTTTCAGCAGGCAGCAAGGTACAAAGTTGGCGAGCTTCACACCGCCCTGCTCAACCTCTGGGCACTGTGAGGAGAGTGCCCCGCTGCCTGCCGAGACCGGGTAGGCTGGGGGCTGGGCGTCGTCATGCTTCTTTTCGGATTCGCGCTGCCTGGCTCAGCCTCGGTGCTGTGAGGAGAGCGACCCACTGCCTGCCGAGACCGGGCAGGCTGGGGACTGGGCGGTGTCGCGCTTTTCAGATTTGCGCCGCCTGGCTCAGCCTCTCGGCGCTGTGAGAAGAGCGCCTCACTGCCTGCTGAAACCAGACAGACTGGGGGCTGGGTGGCATTGCACAGGTAACGTTGACTCTCACGCTGCTCATGGCATCCCCTCCCCCAGAGCCTACCAAGCGAGATATGTGAAGTAGATGAGGGCCATGTGCTGGCCACTTCCAGGCGATGGTGCATTTCTTCATTCCTCATGAAGGGTGACACCTCCCCAGCTGCGTTTCTTGCCTGTTTTTCTCCCTCACCTCAAATATTTTCCTACCACTCTACTTAGGAAGGAAGGAAGGAAAGAAGGAAAGGAGAGGGAGGGTCTGAAGGAAGTCCTGCCTTAGTCCTGCCCTGCTGCCCTTTCACCATCCCCTTGCCCCCTCCTCCTGGCCTATCCTGGGGGTCTCCCATCCTATTGCCAAGGAAGCTTTGGATACAAAGCCCGGTCTCTTCCCATGGAGAAGGAATGGGCCTCCCTCTGACTTTGCCCTCGTACCCATCATGAACAATCTGGCTAAGGAGAGCAAGCACAGCAGCAGCAGCCTTGAGGTAAGTGCAGCTGGGCGCCCCTTAGGAAAGTGGGGCTGGGCTTGGTGCCTCGAGGGCCAGGCTGGGCGTTTGACCTCTGCTGGCCCAGGGCTCTGGGCAGCCCGCACCACCATCCACCCCCCCACATGGCTGAGAGGAACAGTGAGGCTCCTCCAACGGACCATGCTTTGACACTTGCCCTGGTCCCACCCTCTTCTGCCAGAGACCCTCAGATCTGTCCCACTCTTGCACAGGCCCCCTCAGGCATCATTGATGCGAACGATGTAGAGCTGGCAATGCCCACCCCATAGGCCACACCCACTCCACCCATACCCACCCAGTAGGCCACACCCACCCTGGCCACACCCATCCGGCCCCCCAAGGGCAACCGCAATGCTGATGCGGTCCTCAATAAAATTGAGTTTGACACCCCTGCACTAGATGTTATTTATTTATTTATTAAATTTATATGCTGCACATCTCATCAATAAGAGAGAAAGAGTATACCGAACTAATCACCAAAATGAAATTTCTTATCTAGAAGATTTTTTGCTCTTTATCGAAATAGAGAAATGGACAGAAAGAAACCCCATGTTTGGCAGAATGTATCCCATCTGGCTATGCTCCCCATCTCTGAGAAAGGGCTACAGGATAACTTGCTTTGGATTCAGTTTCAAGGTGCCACATAAACATATTTTGGGGATCATAACCCTTTTATTGGGATTAGCAGCACTGGATTCCAGGAAAAGATACAGCTGCTTAAAGGTATTGCAGAGGGATGCTACATTCATTCTCCCACATGCCCTGAAGTACTTTTTTGGAGATCAGATCTGAAGTGCTGCCCAGACATTTCCGCTTTGTGTTAAGAAATCTCCGAAGAGTTGGGCGGGGCAAGGTGTTGTAAGTGGATCATCTTCCAGTTTGTTTATTTGGAAGGCTGTTTAAAACTTATAGCGCTTTTTAAGTAGAATTAAGAGGTGCTTGATATTCTCAAAACGTAGCTTACAATTGTTTGAGATAAATGAAAGCTACAGAGGTTTATTGCTTTATTTTTTAAAGAAAAAAACAATTCTTAACTTGCAATAGTGGTGAGTACTCCACAAACAATTCCATCAACAGACATACTGACCTACAACCAGCCTACGAACCCCTCAGGATCCAAATCAACTGCACAGCCAACCAGAGACAGCACCGACCTTCAACCAACCAACCCACGCAAGCTTCCCTCCTCCCCGAGCAGTTCACCTCCCATCGACCCTGACCTGATGTAACCTCCCCATCACAAGCCTCTCATTGATGACTCACACCTGACCCATCACAAGACCCATCATAGACCCTCACTTGACACACCCACACCTGAAGCCCTTATAAACAGAAGAACATTGACATTGACATCCCCAAAGCTCTGTCAAAGATGTTGCCTAGCCTAGTAATGAAACGTTTGGAAACCCACCCACAAGCTCAGAGAATGAACCTTCACATACACACACCCTAATTCTTAACTTGTTTTTTGTTTGTTTCAGTGACATCACCTTACGGTATAAAGAGATAAGAAGGCAAAAGCAAGAGCACAAATTTGGAAAGGAAAAGTATTTAAGCAATGGTGATGGACAGTCTATACTGGTAAACGAGTACCTGAAGAATAAACTAAGAGAGAAAAAACTTTGATCCTGAGTCATCAGTGAAGGGCTAAGAGGGTTGTTTTCTTGATTTTCAAGTTTAACCCTCCCTCATTTTGTAATTTTCAATGTTTTCTCATGTGTGAGAATCCTTTTGGAAAAGATGCCACTTAATCTCTTTGGAGGAAAGTGTTTACAACTTAACTGTAGAAGTAGTGCTCCTTCCACAAGGGAACCTCAAACAAACTGTGGTAAATGTGGGTGTCACCTGAGAAAGAGGAGGATTGGGGAGGCTTTAACCAATACAAAGGCTGCCTCCCCATTCTGGAAAACTGTTACCATTTGGGTCAACATGAACTTGATGATTTATTTGATGAAATAAATCGGTGCACTGTGAAAAGCAGTTTGATGTTTTCTGCTGAAACTAGTTTAAGCTATAGTGATAACGTCCGTGTTCTTATGATTCATTTAACAATACAGAAAAGAGGGATGCAACTGAAGTATGAGAACAAACTGCAAAATTTGCACAGTACACTACTGCAGCCAGCCTTTGAAAGTCCTGAATTTAGCTGCCTGGATCTCAAAGCAAAGGTGCTTTACTTTGAACAACTGGCTATTACATTACACTCTCAAATACCTCTTTGTTGACTGTCTCTTTAGGAAAGGCATCTCTTTAGCAAGGATGCTGATTAGCCAAATAATGAAAATGAAGACAAAAACAGGTAGAAATGTGTCCTATTCTTAGTCATATGAATCAAAGAGAATCTTAGTTTTATTCTTCTGCAAATAAGATACTTACTGTTCTTGCCAGGACTGTGTTTGGGTGTTGCTCCTCTGTTGAATAAACCAAAATATATGATATGGATGTTCAGAATCATTTTTTTTTAAACTTCTAGAATAGGGATGGGCCCAAGTGTCCTTTCAGATATTATCAAACAGCTCTCATCAGCCCAGCTAGCATGGCTACCTATGCTGGATGATGGGATTTGCCCATCTCTGTTGTAGAAATTAAGGCAGGAAGATTTATGGGCAAATGGTATGGACATAATCGGCCACTAAATGCTGATAGAAATATATTATCATCTCTCAAGCCTCTTCTACACCAAGGGCAGCAGCTGTCCTGCTTGTCACATCCTCTCAAAATAATGTTTTGTTTTATGAACATCTTGAATTGTTTTTGTATTTTTAAAACAGCTAGATCAATTTAACTTACACAGGTAACACTGATTTTTATCTTAACACTGTAATTGGATCTCAAATAATTAGACTTGGGGGAATTTATTTTGAAATGTTTTATTGTTTGGACATGCATATAAGCTAAAATGCTATATTTCTACTTGCCTCTTCTCCCTGTACGATCTCAAAGTGCCGCTACTTAAAGCACAGTGCACAGACCTTGGCTCCCTTTTATGATAATACTTGAACTGCAAAATAAGTCTGCCCTTGCCTTGTTTCCAGGATACCACTAATATTCTCCTCTTAAACAATGGACGCTTTCAGGAAAAGAAAAGAAAAATCCATATAAATGAATGTTGAAAAGCTCACCAGAAGCCACAGGTTGAAATTCTTCATTGAGTACCTAGTACATTTCACTTTAAGATTTACATAAGTCCTTATCTGTTTTGTACTAGTAGATTCTGCCCCTCTTTGTAATTTTGTATTGTAAAGTCTTTCACGTAATTCTGGTGGTAACAAGTGCAATGGGGAAAAACTTGAAAATAATTTTGTTTGATTTGTTTTTTTTTGTTGAGGAAGTAATTGTGTAAAAACTGAAGTATGTGAAAAATACTACTTTAGTTTTCAAAATTGAAGTTGACTTACTCTCAAACCATTACTTTCATACTGATCTTTATGTTCTTGCAAACAGTCTTAAAATTATAGTATGGCAAACTGAACAAATGTAATAAAAGAGTATTTGCTGGTATGCTTCTGAGTTATTTATTTATTTAACTTTATTTGGGAAGGGAAGTGGGTCTCGTGCTCCCACCCATGTGGATAGTTTTACATACATACATAATTATCAGCTCAGATTTGCATTGTTTTTTCTTCTACCTCACCATCACCAATTCATACGTTATATTTGTTTTTTAAATTTCCCAGTTTTCTTTTTCAGAATCCCAGCCTGTCTTATTTCCTATTTAACACCGAACCATTTTAAGTACTTTATTTATTATTCTCATACTTGCTTTATTATATACTGTATTATAATCGTATTATACTAATAGTATACTGTTATACTATTATAATCGTATTATAATATTATACTATTATATAAGCTCCCACTATATTCAAAAACCAGCCGTCATACCATATTTGTGCAAAGTATTCTGTAATTCAAATCTATTTATTTTATTGCACGTGTTTTCTAATCCTCAAATCTATAGTAAATGTTTCTCACATTCATATATTTCTTAATGACCTGCTAAACAGAAGGGAATCTTCTATGCATATTCTTGCTGACATAAGCTATACAATGCTTATATAAAGCTATACTGCACTTCCTAGGGTTTTTTTTTTAATTTTGCCAGTCTCTATTCATGTTGGAAGATTAATCTCTTTGTTAATATTTTTCCATACTGGATGTGTACTTTCTCTTCTTTGATTCAACTTTTACTTTTTTTTTTTTTTGTTCCATGACCATTATTTCCCAGGATCCATTCTTGACATTACCTAACATAATCAGAATCAGAATAACAGTTGGAAGGGACCTTGTAGGTCATCTAGTCCAACCCCCCTGCCCAACAGGAGACTGACAGATGGCAGTCCAGTCTCTTCTTGAAAGCTTCCAGTGATGAAACTCCCATAACATCTGAAGGCAAACTGTTCCATTGGTTGACTGTTCTCATTGTCAGAAAATTTATCCTTATTTCTAGGTTGAATCTATCCTTGATCAGTTTCCATCTGTTATTCCTTGTCTGGCCTTCAGGTACTTTGGAAAATAGGTTGATCCCCTCCTCTGTGTGACAGCCCCTCAAATATTGGAACACTGCTATCATGTCTCCCTTGGTCCTTCTCTTCACTAGACTAGCCATGCCCAGTTCCTGTAACCATTCTTCATATGTTTTAGCCTCCAGCCCCTAATCATCTTTGTTGCTCTTCTCTGCACTTTTTCTAGAGTGTCCACGCTTTTTTATAGTGTGGAGACCAAAATTGGTTGCAGTATTCTAGGTGTGGTCTTACTAAGGCTTTATAGAGTGGTATTAGTACCTCACTTGATCTTGATTGAATCCCTCTGTTAATGCAGTTTAGGATTGCATTGACTTTTTTGGCTGTTGGCTCATATTTGATTGTCCACTAAGACTCCAAGATCCCTCTCACAGTTACTGCTATTAAGCCTGGTTCCACCCAATCTATATGTGTACTTTTGGTTGTTCTTGCCTAAGTGTAAGACTTTACTTTTCTCTACACTGAATTTCATTTTGTTAGATAGAGCCCAGTGTTCAAGTCTGTCAAGATCCATCTGAATCTTGAGCCTATCATCTAGGGCAGGGGTGTCAAACTGCCAGCCCGTTACATTATATGGAGGACGCATCCTCCCCAGCTCCCACAATGCAAAAAAAGTCACATCACATGGCGAGTTTGACACCCGTGATCTAGTGTGTACTCTCCATCCAGTGTGTACTTTGTGCCCACTATCCAATGTGCATCGTCCATGCAGTGTGCCCTCCATGCAATGTGTGCACCGTCCATGCAGTGTGTACCATACAGTGTGAGCCCTCCATTTAGTGTCTACTCTCAATCCAGTGTATACTTTGTGCCCACTATTCAATGTGCACCATCCATGCAGTGTGTGCCCTCTGTCCAGTGTGTACCTTCCATTCACTATGTGCTCACCATCCAGTGTTTGCCCTCCATCTGGTCTCAACTGTCAGTACCTAAGCTTCCATTCCCCATGCATCCCCTTGAACAGATCCCAAATTGCCGAGCCTCGCATCCCACTGACTGTCCCCGATTACCTGGGCCGCACATTCCCCCGACCGTCCACCAACTTGCCAGGGCTTCGCGTCTCCCCATCCAGACCTTGAATTGCTGGGCCTTGCATTCCCCCGCCCGGACCAATTTTTTCGGCCCTTGCATCCTTGCAACTGGCCTGCCACTTGCCTGGTCTTGTGTCTCACCGCCTGGCACCCGAATTGCCAGGGCTCGCATCCCACTGCCTGGTTTCATGTCCCCCCTCCAGCCCAACTTGCCGGGCCTCGTGTCCCCCCAACCAGCCCTGAACATGATGGGCTTCACGTCTCCCTGCCCGACTTGCTGGGCCTCACATCACCCCTACTGGACCCTGACATGCCGGGTCTCAGGTCTCGGGTCCCTCTGCTCAGCCCCCAACTTGCCAGGTCTCGCCTCACTCTGCCCAGTCCCCGACTCATTTCCTTTTTTCTTTTTCTTTACTTTTCAATTTCAATTTCATTTCCTTTTTCTTTATTCTTTTTTTTTCTTTTTTCTTTTTTTCTTTTCCTTTTTCTTTTATTTATGTATTTATTCTTTCTCTTTATTTTTCTTTTTTCTTCTTTTTTCATTATGTTGCTCCAAATATTCCAAAATGTCCGACATATTTGTAACATTGTCTTTTAACTGTCTTTTAGATAAAAACCCACAATAATAATTTCTTGTAAAATTATATTCAGTGCATCTATTAGAATTGTTGTGAACAAATTTTGTGTTACACCCAGAGTCACTTTTGGTGAGATGGGCAACTATACAAATTTTATAAACAAACAACTCATCATTATTCAACAATGATACTGGCCTATAGTTGCTTATTAAAGTCAAATCTTATCCCTCTTCAGGCATTAATACTATTTTGGCCTCTCTAACTCTCTGGCCTCTTTCTTTAGGATAGAGTTCATTGTGTTTTGTAAGTTTGTAAAAGTTCATCCTCAAAACATAAGAAAAAACTGATAATCCATCTGGTCCAGGGTTTCTTAGTTTAATCTTTTTTGTAGCTTTAGAAACTTCCCTTAGTGTTATAGGTTCATTCATAATCTGTTTCTGTTCTTCTGTAATCCTCAGTAACTTTTGTTTCTTTAGATATTATTCTATTTTCTCTAGAGAGATGTCATTTCCTTCGTAAAAATTATAATAATCTAAAAATCCAAATCTAAAACAGTCTTTGATAATATATCTACTTTAGAAACCTTGTAGTCAAATTCTTTGTAGGAAAATTCATGTCTATTCTTGAAAAATATTTGTCTTTCAGAAAAGTAGGTATTCAATCTTGAATTGGCATTTTCTGCCTTCACATATCAACCAGCCTTAAATTGTCCATCAAATCGAGAGAAAGTTTTGGTAATTTGTCTTGAGTGATTTTAATATTTTCCTCAGAAGTTCTGTCCAGTTGTGGGAAGATCACTCCATTCCAATTACCCATCAAGCATCAATTTCCGTAAGAGAAACCTATTAATCTCTCCATAAGTCATATAGAAAACAACACTTTGTCCTCATTTGGGGCACAGATTCCCAGTATCAAAGTCTTAGTCCCATGCAAATTAACTTCCACCCCAATAAATCTACCATGCTCATCACTTACCATAATGCAAGTTCTGGTTTTAGTTGTGGATTTTATATACAATACAAAATAACTCCATTTCTTTCTTTTCTTTTGTTCCTGCTGAAGTGAATTCTCCCAAATTTTTATAAATCAAATATTTTATGTCCTTTTTTTCAAATATACATCTCTTGTAGGCAAATTGTATCTTGTTTTAATTTTTCAAATCCTGATTTTGTACAGCCCAAGAGCAACATGGGAATTGCAACCTAGAGAAACCCCAACTTTCCATCCTATATGAGTTGATGGCCACAACATTCAATTTCGTTAATAATGGTCTTCCTCAGCAATGCTGCTGCTCCTGAAAGACCCATGTTGCCTAAGAATAGAAATAACTCTGGATAAGGGACAAAGATCTGCCTACCTTCCCCAAACTGGCCAGCAAATCAGATGCCTAGGATTTCCTGCCTTGAAGCCCTTAACTTGTATTTAAAACTTTGCTTTCCCACGGTTTGGGGTCCTTTTTCCTTGTAAAGTAGGTACCCAACAATCATTGCAATAAACATGGTTCTTCTCAATATTGTGTTCTCTGTGCTTCTGTATTTTCCACAACATGAGGGCCTTAAATAATTAAAATTCCAGTGCTCAAACAGAAAGTCCTAAAAAAACCAATAATATAATAAAGGTGATGTAAGTAATGGTACGTGGGAATCTTTTTCACAACCTGAGGAGTTAGGAAGGTTCATGAGTTTCTTGCTTTGTCCATTATGCAGTTGTGGGCTATGTCCTCTCTTACATGATCATTCCCTAGGCAGCATCTCTTTCCCTACCAAGATCATTCCAACAAACCATTATAAATCATCAGGAAAAAGATAACTTAACCTGCGGCAGGAAAATGCACAGTGCAAGAAGAGACTTGCCCAGTTTACTGGACTGTAAAGGGGAATGGGGCGAGAAAATATACTTTTATTACTTTTCAGCATAATGTCTATGGAGATTCTCAGTCATCCAGATCATGGTTGTCCGAAAGGTGCTTTTTCAAGAGGCAACTGGACTTGCTTGGTTTTCTTTGAAGTTATTTCGCTTCTCATCCAAGAAGCTTCTTCAGCTTCAGTTTTTCAGCATACCCTTAAAGTTTAATAAATATGTCTGTTGTCCACCAGGGGGTAGTAGTGTACAACTATTCAAGAAACCAAATAATTGGTAAAAGAAAACTTCTGGGTACCAGCAAAAAAAAAAATGTTACAAAATACATGTTTTGGGGAAGCCTAGGCTATAGCTGTAAAGAATCTTTCCATTTCAGAAATTGAATTTAAAATAGATTAAAATCTTATATTCTAGCCAAACAATCCACATTGTTTCCACTAAAGGTAGAAGGAAAGACTGGAAAAAAATCAGGAAGAATCTGATAGCACCTGTGCAGACTAACATATTTTATTATCATTGTTTTATTGTTCATCTGAGAACTTTTGATGGGAGTTCTACAGTCTCTCTCTCTAGTGCTAGTATAGTTTTGTTTCAAAATGTTTCAGAGTATCACAGGTTATCTAACACAATGGGTTTCAACACATTGCAATTGCTAGTTGATAAGGTAATTGTCCCACCTATGACCCACATTTACAAAGTCCCTCTTTGGCCTTCTTCTTATTTGCCTCTCCTCAGTACCCATTACAAATTATGAGTATCTACTATTATTCTTGATTTCACCCAGCTCAGGATGTGGTTTTTCTGCCCTCAAACCAGAGTTCTGTAGATATGGCTCAATTCATCTCTTGGTGGAGATTTTAGCCCTTTGTGCAGCTTATAGCTTGCATGTCTTATGAGCATCTTACGATCAGGAGAATGAAAAATGCAGTTGGAGTGATAATAACCAAATAGCACTCCTGCTGGAAATAGACAGAAAATATCATTTTCTCCAACCACAACATTAATGTTTATGTTGGAAAAAAATAAACAGACATACTTCTGCTTAATGAGTTTCAATTTGCACTAAAATTTCCATTAGTCTTATTTTTCATTAAAATGTTTTGGCTGAATTTGTTCCCTCCGACTTTTCCAAGCCTCTTTTAGTGCGTTTCTGAAATCTCTCAGCCATGGGTAGACAATTTCATGAGCGAATAAAAAGACTAGATACCAAGCTCACAAGACATAATTCTGTATTAACATTTCAATACTCGCATTTAAATGCAAACCCAGATTAATGTTAACAAAAACAAATTCTGACTTTCATCAGTAATGGGATATGAATTAGGCCCAAGTCTTTTATGCAGTGCTGTTTTAAAGATGATTAAAATATTGTATATGAAGCAGTTTAATTCTTGAATTATACTTTATTAAACATATTAGATAATATTGCTACATATTTTATATCCAGCCTTACCTAACCTACTACTTTCTGAGTTTTCAACTTCCAACTAGTGTGGCAAAAAATTGCTCAGGAAAGCTCATGCATATGCATGCAAATCATATTAAAAATGGTCTCATTTTGTTGATCTAAAATTTTTGCTTACAAAATATTTATAGCAAGACTCCTGGCAACTTTCTAGCTACCCATAAGGTTTCCTTAGCTTTCTCTAATACCTTCTTCAAATCTTTTTTCTTCCTTTATGCTAAATTATCAACTCTAATTGCCAACATCTTTGTGGTTGTCTATGCATGTGCAATTGTCCACTTTGTCAGATCACAATGTCAGGTTAGGTAGAATCATCTATGTTACATAAAACTACAGAATTGAATGCTTCAGTACTTTTATATTCTGAAATCCCCCCCCCCCAAATGGATCTGTCCTGTTTGGGGAAACTTTAAGGGGCAAAATATCTTTACTGAAGCTTCCTCTGAAAGCTCTTTAAAAAAAAAAAAAAAAAACTCTTCTACCTACCTCACTATATCAAACATAGTCTTGCCCCCCTCTGGTCCAGGCCAAGCAGAAAATGAAAACACAGTTCTTGCTTCCAAAAAGTTGCTAGCCCTGAGATCTCCAATATATGATGCCCACAGAACAGTCTTTTGATGCTGCTGGGCTCCAGCCCCATCTGATTTGTTAAGCTTTCTTTAATTAGAGCAAACTTAATTGCAAGCTAACAAGTGCAAAGCAAAGGCATTCTTAGAAATAACTATCTAATTTCTAGAAAATGTGTAACCCAGGATACAATACTTAGACATTAATAAGAGGGGATTCTTAACTTTCCTGCATCCTTCATTGGCTTTAAAAAAAACTACTTTTACTAATGTCTCTTCATGCATAGACAGTTCTGTCAACTATTTGATATCCTCACAATGACATATTCTTTAAATGCATTTTAGATGGTCATTTCCCCCATATACACTGTCCCTGGGAGGAGATACATTATGACAATCCATCATTCTTTTCAGCATTTATGGCCTATTCCTAAAGGCATAATTGGCAAGTGCAGAGCAGCTTTTCTACATTTTGGGAGTTATTATCTACCAAAAATGTTTCCTTAAAGGTAGCCCTTTGACTTTTATGTATTCATGTCAGTTGTTCAGACTCTGAGCAGTACTCCAATTTGAATATTAGCCTAGTAGATGATCAAAATAGTTCATAATGGCTAGGGATGATTGGTCCTAGTTGGAGAGTTCTACACTTAGGGTGACTGAATTCCTGATTTGGTGAGTTGGTGGATCAGGTTCAGAGGAAGGGTTGCCACATGATAGTAGTGTAGCAGAATAAAGGGAATAAACAACCCCTGCTGTTATAAGAAGACATATTAGGTGAACAAATAGTTTTTGTGCTGCCCCTGCTTCCCTGGCTATCTCCGATGCAGACATGTTCTGTGTTCAAGGATAAGAATATTTGAACTAACTGTTAAATGAAATATTCTGATCTGCAGCAATTTAAAAGTGAACATACTCAGTTCAGTATCATAAAAATAACTAATACTACAAACAATCCCCATTATGAGGAGAAGAGCACCTTCGTAACTGCTTTAAGTTATACTATCTAAAGCAGCGGTCCCCAATCTTTACGGCTTAACCGCCGGGCTGGGGGGGAAGGGGAATCGGGCTGCATGCGCGACGGGCAGGCACAAATATGCACAAGCTGCTCGACTGCAAGTGGAGCTATGCACACATGCGTATGCACCAGTGGTGGGATTCAGCCAGTTCGCACCAGTTTGGCAGAACTGGTAGCTAATTTTTTGTTGCCCAGGCCCAGAATGGACTTCTGGAAGCAGCATCCACACAGAAAACCGGTTGTTCACATATTTGAATCCCACGACTGGTATGTACGCCCACCCGCTGCTCACATGAGTCAAGGTGTGCGCGCCTGTGTGCTAGGCCTTGGCCTGGTTGTGAATAGGCCACGGCCCAGTAGTGGCCCGTGGCCCGGGTGTTAAGAACTCCTGGTCTAGAGTCTCATGAGTGGGACAGCCTTCAAGTACTGTAATAAACAATGATAAATGGCTGAGAAATCTTAACTGGATTGCAGTGAGATATAAATGTAATAAATAATCCCAGACAGGCAGTTTAATAAATAGTGTTATGAAAGATCTACTGATTAGGACAAAATGTGTTCTTTCATGAGAAAAAAATATTTGCCTTTTCTTGTTTATGTGCAGTTTACTGATTTTACCTGTGATTCAGTTGCAATTTAAGCCAGGCATTGACAACATTCAGATAAAGTGGGATCAGTAATTGAGTTGTTAGAGAAATGGAACTAGCTATAAAGTGTGGATTGTGGAGTTTATTCAGAGGAAACACCAGTATTCTTCCACTTGCAGATATTCTCATTTTATCTTGTTTAGAAATAACAGAAAGTGACAATTTCGAATCACAGCAACCACCTTTATATTATGGAAAAGGCAAGAGGGGAGAAAGTGCTCTGTAAAAGCTGGTGGAGCAGAAAAACCGAGGAGATAGAAAGTCAAATGTTTGTGGTCTGCTCAGCAAAAACTTCATGTCAAGGTGGAAGATGCTACTATGATTTTTTTTTCTTGTAACTGGGGAAAGAAGGATATTTGTATAAATGCAGTTTTTCAATTCCCTCTTCAAAACCAACCCTTTCAATGAAGAATTTATAACAGCTACTTAATTCCATGCCTTAATTTCATGCCTTACTACAACCATCTAAGCATGTTTATGTCTATGGAGATTCTCAGTCATACAGGTCATGGTTGTCCCAAAGGAGTTTTTTCAAGAGGTCACTGAACTTTCTTGTTTTCCTTTGAAGACATTTTGCTTCTTATCCAAGAAGCTTCTTCAGCTCTATTGGATGAGAAGCGAAACATCTTCAAACAAAAATAAGAAAATCCAGTTGCCTCTTGAAAAAGCACCTTTGGGACCAAGCATGTTTACTTCAAATAGTTACATACCAACTTCACTCTTTCCTCTTTGTTAAATTGAGATGGGAATATCTCTAAGCAGGGAGTTATTGTAAAGTGCAATCAACATAGAGCTACAAAAACAACCTATAGACTCACTGACAAAAGTATTTTTAAAAATGTGAACTGACTTTGAGGTCCATAGTTTATAAATTAACAATGGAGCCATCCTGATTGTACAGTAAATACTTCAGTAAAGCATTTGATACAGTAGACCACAATCTACTCCTTGGTAAGTGTTCTGTGACGTGAATCAAGATGCCTTTATAATCCAATCACAGACAGATAACTCAAAAAAAGATGATTTCAAAACAGATATTTATTCAGAGGGAAATACTTGCAGTTGTTGTGGTTTCTTCTGGATATCGCATATCTGTCCATCTTTATTAGGTAAAATCATTAATTTCTCCACATCAAACTTCTAGTATGAATGAGGAGCACGTCTGAGTCCTCCGTTGATCCCATGCTTAATTAAGTCAGACAAAGACATTCCAAACTGGCACATGGCCAGGATATCCTGTAAAGATCTCAGTAACTCCTCCTACAAGTCTGTTAACCTGGGGTTGCTGACTAGCTAAACTACATTACCCATAAGCCATCTCTTAAGGAGTCAGCACTTAACCCAATAAATGCCAAACATTCTAACATACAGATCTACATGCTCTAGTCAGGGTTACACGATCCAGAACAGTAAGCTAGAAAAAGGTGGAATAGACAACATCACAACCAGATGGATCTGTAGCTGGCTGGCAAACTACTCAACGAGTAGTCCTCAATGAACTACATCCACATGGAGAGAAGTAAGCAGTGGGGTACCACAAGGTTCTGTCTTAGGCCCAGTACTCTTCAATATGTTCATCAATGATTTAGATAAGGGAATTGAAGGGGAACTCATCAAATTTGCAGATGACACTAAACTGGCAGGAGTGGCCAACACCCCAGAATCCAAAAAGATTTTGACAAACTTGAACAATGGGCCCTATCCAACAAAATGAGTTTCAATGGGTAGAAAAGCAAAGTTTTACATTTAGGCAGGAAAAGTCAAATCTTAGAGGCTAAAATACCAAATACTTGGACAGAAGCCAACATTACTTTAATACCCAAAGAAGATTCAGACGACACAGATAGACACAAAGAATTATAGACCAATATCCCTATTAAACGTGGACTATAAAATTTTTGCTTCAATAATAGCAGAAAGACTGAAGGGATTTTTGATTGAATTTATACATACAGACCAAAATGGATTTTTACCTAAGAGACAAATAAAAAAAAATTAAGAATGATTTTAGATAATTTGGAATACTATGAAATTCACCCAGGGAAGCAGATGGCGCTAATATTCCTATATGCACAGAAGGCTTTTGATAACATAAATTGGCAATTTATGATTCAACAATTAAACAAAATGGACTTTGGAGAAAACTTTATAAAGATAATTAAAATAATTGATTATAGACAAATAGCTAAAATAATTGTAAATGGAGATTTTACAGAAAATTTTAATATTAAAAAAGGCACAAGACAAGGATGTCCATTATCCCCATTATTATTCATATTAACACTGGAAGTATTGAATAGAAATATTAGGCAAGATTCAGAAATCAAAGGAATGGAGATAAAAGATGAAAAACACAAATTACAAGCATTCGTGGATGACTTGGTTTTTATATTAGAAGAGCGCTTGAGACAAGCCTCAAACTTCTGAAAAAGATAGAAGAATTTGGGGAAGTGGCAGGAGTGAAAATAAATAGAGAAAAGACCAAAGTGATAACCAAAAATCTTACAGATAAACAAAAAAATCAACTGTCAGAAAAAAAACAGATCTTCAAATAGTTAGGAAAGTTAAATACTTGGAAATACACTTAACCGCAAAATGTGCAACAATAAAAAAGACAACTATATAAAATTATTAAAACAAATAAAACTAGACTTGGAAAAATGGAAAAATCTACAACTTCCAATGTTAGGGAGAATAGCAAAGGTGAAGATGAATATTTATTTATTTCAAACAATACCTATAAAACTGGGGGGGGGGATTATTTGATGAACTAAATACATTGATCTTGGAATTTTTTGGGCAAGGAAAAAAAGCCAGAAATACCGTAGATTGAAAATGCTACAAGAAGCGAAAGAATGGAGGATTTGGGCTGCCAGACTTAGCTTTATATTATCAACCATCTGTATTAACATAGTTAAAATAATGGATAATTCTTAGGCACAAAATATTACTATACCTACAACTTGGATGGCATGCCTTCATTTGGTATGGGAAGAATAAAATACATAGATACTTTCAAAACCACTGTATAAGAAATGCACTTCTTCTAGAATAGGAAAAGGTAAAAGTGAAAATTTACATGAAAATACCTGAATGGCTTTCAACAATGGAAACGTTTGTTCACCCAAACCTAATTGTGACTTATAAAGACATTTTGAATATTGAAGGGAAACTAAAATCTAGACAAAAACTGGAAGAACAGGGCATTGATCTATCATGGTGGCCACACTTACAAATTCAAACGAAATATGAAAGAGATGCTAAACCATCTGGATTTTATAAAGAACAGACAGAATTTGACCAGATACTATTGACATCAGATGAAAAATTGATTAAGAAACTGTATAAATATATGTTAAGTTTAAAGATGGAAGAGGAACAAGTCAAATAAACAATGATAATATGGGCAAAATACTTTGGGCATAACATAGAGTTAGAAAACTGGCAAAGTCTTTGAGAAAGAAACTCTAACATACCAAAGGCGATGGCCTACAAAGAAAACCTATATAAAATATTTTATAGATGGCACTTACCACCTGTAAGGTTAGCAAAAATGTTTAAAAATATGTCTAGCAATTGTTGAAAATGTAGACAAAAGCCAGGCACATATTATCATCTTTGGTGAACATGTCCTAAAGCCAAAAGATTTTGGTCAAGAATACATATATGGTTAGAGAAAATGATAAAAAACATATATATTTTAAGCCAGAATTATTTTTGTTAGGTATAGTTGTAGGAAATTATGAGAAAGAATGTGTATATTTAATGTTACATGTACTAACTGCAGCGAGAATTGTATTTGCTCAACATTGGAAAGATGAAGAATTACCAGCAGAGGAAGAGATAATCAAGAAAATTTTGACTGTGCAGAAATGGACTTACATTGAAAATGAAAGAGAAAGAAGATTCAGAATACTTCAGAACATGGGATACATTTTATCAATGGCTAGAAAAACGAGGTAGAGAGAAAGGAGTTTAACATGTATTAGTAAGCTAAATATTGGAACCCAGAAAACATGTTGCTTATTAAGGATTTGTGATTATAAAAAAATAATTAAGGATTGTAAAAAAAAAGATGTTGAGAATTTGGAAAAAATTCAGAGAAGATGAATTTTGATCAACTAAGACGATCAAAGGCCTGGAGACTAAAACATACGAAGAATGGCTGCAGGACTTGGGTTTGGCTAGTCTAAAGAAAAGAAGAAACAGGGGTGACATGACAGCAGTATTCCAGTATTTGAGAGGCTGCCACAAAGAAGAGGGGGTCACATTATTCAACAAAGCACCAGAGGGCAGGACAAGAAACAATGGTTGGAAACTGATCAAAGAGAGAAGCTTGCCCCCAGAAATAGTGGGTGTTCCATCACTGGAGATTTTTAAAAAGAGGCTAGACAATCGCTTGTCTGAGATGGTATAGGTCAGTGATGGCGAACCTTTTAGAGACCGAGTGCCCAAACTGCAACCCAAAACCCACTTATGCATCATCGGGTGCCGGGTGGGTGTGCCCCATTGAGTGGGTGTGCCCCATTGAGTGGGTGTGGCCCATTGGGTGGGCATGGCTGCGGTCATAACAGCAGACTGGGTGGGAGTAAAAAGTTCAATCAATCAACTTTGCAAGATCTTTTTTTTCCCCGCGAGAAGTTGAAATTGACTGATTAATTGAACCCTCTTTTTTTTGTACACGGCGGCAGAGGCCTAAAGTGAAAAGGTTTTATAAAACCCAGCTGAAGGCCTAGGACTGGAATGACGACGCGCGTGCCCACAGAGAGGGCTCTGAGTGCCGCCTCTGGCACCCGTGCCATAAGTTCGCCACCACTGGTATAGGTTTTCCTGCTTGACCAAGGGGTTGGACTAGAAAGCCTCCAAGGTCCCTTCCAGCTCTATTCTATTCTTATTGGGGACAGCAGCTATGTTTCCATGGAAACCAGGACTGGCATTTACACACTCCTGGCCCTTTTTGAGAAAGGGATTGCCTCCTAACAATATATTTTCCTATGGTATTTGCATTACTATATAACAATCTTCTCCAGCCTGGTGTATTTTATTATTGTGTTGGATTACACTTTGCACTTCTAAGAGTGGATGAATATTATGGAAGTAGTAGCCTGCAAGTGTGGGGGTGGGGGAGACAGAAAGCTGAGAAAGGATGGTATATTCAAATACTCTTAGCATAGAAATTGTTAATTAAGCTGTGGAGTGGTTGCAAACCCCTCCGACACAAACACACTGTGCTCATCCCAAACCAGCTGCAGGTTTCATATTGTAGCAAGACTATTCCAGGCGAAATAATGAGATTGCCTGAGGGAAAAGCACAAAGGTCTGCTAGACCTGAAGTATAACAAGGAGGGATTTTACAAAAGGGGATAAAAA
Source organism: Protobothrops mucrosquamatus (assembly GCF_001527695.2). Lineage (NCBI taxonomy): Eukaryota > Metazoa > Chordata > Lepidosauria > Squamata > Viperidae > Protobothrops > Protobothrops mucrosquamatus. Next base: position 155,356 of record NW_015387445.1, on the reverse strand, counting down.
ATTATTCTTCTTTCTTCTCTGAAGGAGATGGCTGTGGGTGAGTCTCAAATGCAGATGATGACTTAAGAAACTGAGGAATCCTGGCTAGCAGATGCCTGCCTTTTCCTAACGCACCAGCAGGTGTCACTCACAGTCTTCCCTTTCATGGGGCCCCATTGCTTCAGACAAATTTGGGAAGTACTGTGTTCCCTCTGGTGCAGGGCTTGTTGTCAAATGTAGTTTCCTAAAAAAAATGAGCCCTGCTTTCTTAAGAGACTGGAGACTGTAGCAGACATTAATTTTAGATTATTTATATTTATTTATATTTAGGCGATACATAATATTTGCTGTGATATTTATGCTATACAAGGCCAAAACCAAATTGAAATAATTGCTGGCAGATCTGGCCTGACTCCTGGTCCCTCTTTCCCTATTTTGCCAATCATCATTAGCTAACATTTTTACCCTCTATCTTACAGGAGAAAGATGCCAACAAATATATATTTTTTTTCCTACGGTTTGCTAAAAGCCATCCATCCAAGCCAGAATATGGCACCCAGCTGCAGGAGAATAATGCTAAACTGCTGGAAGCAGGCCATTTATTAGGGTTTTGTTTTGTTTTTTGAGGCTTTCATTCCAAGGAGAAATTGCATCTGGATTGGATTCAGCCATAAGAATCACAATATCCACAATCAGTACTATTCCTGCTCTGCATCCATGCACCTTTAAGAAAACTGCATAATATGCCACACCACAAAGCCTGCAAGAGCTGAAAGAAATTGCTTAAAGAATCCAGGGTTCAGTTAAGATTGGATCTGGGAATATCCCAGGTTCACAATACCAGATCTGATCTGGAAACCCCCTCCAAGTTTAATATGAGCAGGGAAAAAAACCACTGTGATGCTATTGTGGGAGACTGCTTGGACAAGTGGCTCCAACAACAGGGCCACTGATATTCAACTCTTCTTGGAAACCCAGTAAGAAAAAAAAAAACCAACAAGAGTTGGGCCTCTTCCCTTCCTGTCCCCTCCTTCACCACCTTTCTCACATGCAATTTGCAACCCTAAGTTTGCCTATCATTGAGGCAGGAGATGGCTGACCATTCACAATCTATATTAATGGCCCATAGAAGGATAAGTCATTTTGACTCCATTGTTTCCATCTATATTTTTTTCCAATAACTTGAGCCAGCAAAGTGACAGAAGCATCCAAAGGCAGGGCTCCTGTCCACCTAAGTCAGTGGTTCTCAACCTGTGGGTCGGGACCCCATTTGGGGTCGATCGACCATTTCACGGGGGTCGCCAAGCAAGGCTGTCCGCCATTTTTTTTGTCCACCATTTTTTCCCCCTTTTCCGGCGGGTGCCTTACCTCCCTTGGGCTGGGCCAGCCGGTGGTTGGCCTGCTCCGTCTCTGCCGCTTGCCAGCTAGCCTCGGCCGGCGCAGGGGGCGGAACCACGCATGCGCGGCGCTCCCGGGCAGGGAAAGTCCTCGACTTACGACCGGTTGGGTAGTCCTTGACTTATGACCGGTTGGGTAGTCCTTGACTTACGACCGGTTTAGTCCTCGACTTACGACCGGTTTAGTCCTCGACTTACGACCGGTTGGGGTCACGGCATTAAAAAGGTTGAGAACCACTGACCTAAGTCCTAAGGGCTGATGAAGAGTGAACCCTGGTTAAATTCACCTTTTCACCCCCATCTCTTAATTCCACATTTCCCCCCCACCCTTCTTGTACTCGGCCTAAAGCAGCTGTCAGAAATGACCTTGCCGGCAGTGCTCTTTCCAGTTGGGGACGGATTCGCCCGGAGAGAGACAGAATAAAGCTCGCCGCTCGCCTTTCCCTCACTCCTCGCCTCGGCAGCCTCCGCAGCGAGGTCAGCAGGCTGAGCGCCGGGGCCTAAGGGCGCAGGGCGCTTTTTTTTTTATTGACCTGGTCTCCGGTGGTGGCGAGGACTTTCCCCAAGGGCATTTTTGGTGCAGGGACGAAGCACCCAGCGCCCGCGTTTCGCAGGCCTTCCCCCTTTGACCTCGTGCTTCTGTCTCCTCGGGGGAATCTCCTCTCGCCGAGCAGAGCGGAGGTGTTCCACTGGCGCGCCGAGCGGCCTCTCCAGTCATTGCAGGGGGACGCGGTGGCGCTCCCGCAGTTAGGCACCGAATTAATTCACCGAAGCCCGCCGGCCCGCGCGGGATTAGCTAAACTGCTCGGAGAGGCAAGAAGTCGACGCCAACGCGTTCCCCCCCGCGAATCGCCAGCCCCAGACTCGCTCTCTTGGAAGGGAGCCTTACGGCTTCCTTCCCAGCTGGGCAAGACGGGGGCGGGGTAATTCAAGCTGCTGCTGCCGCCGCCGCCGCCGCCGCCGTTCCTCCATGGGAGGAGCCCCGTCACAAGAATTGTGCCTCTGCCTCTTCTCAGGCCGTCGCCGGAGCAAAGGCGGCGTGTCGACGAGGGGCCGCTGAGAGCCCGAGCCTCGCTGAGCCGCAGCGGAGTTTGCGGGTCATCAGTTCTGCACCAAACTCCCAGGCGAGGTAAGTGGCGCGGCGGTCGCTGCCGCTGCTTATAAAAGGCGTTCGGGACCTACGCTCGGGGGTGGGAACCGGCGGTTGAGCCGGAGCAGCCAAACCCCGCCGGCGGAGCCGTTTCTCTGGAAGAAGAACGGCCGCTTTGTAATGCCATCCGTCCGGCACACGCGCGCTGCTCCGCGGCGCTTAGCGGCGCTTTAGTTTCGCTCCCCGGGCAGGTTTTCCCGCTCCGTGCGATCGGCGCCGCTCTGTGCTGCAGGCTGCTTTCTCCTCGACGGGGTCCGATTCACACGACTAGCCGGGTTCGGAGGGGAGCGGAAGATAAGGACGCTGCAAAAGGCGCCCCTCGGTTCCGTGTACCTGTGCAAGGGAGAGGATGCCTGACTGCCGGATCGAGCTGACTGACCTTCCTTGAGGGGCGGGACTGTCCGGAGAAGTCCAGCTGGCCTAGCAGTGCGCGGCCAGACGGCCATTGAGCGTGAGTGAGAAAGCTAGGAGAGGATTCGGGGCGAGAGGGAACAGGTACAACAAGGCTACAAGCAGCCAAGGACGGAGACTCGGAGAAGTGACCTTTGCAATCCCGCACTGGGCTAAATAAATCTCGGGGACAGGGCCGTTCGTGCCTCAAAGGGGTATAAGACGTACCCTTTAAAAAGTTGTGGGTTTTTGCAATGCACAAAGCCTCAGAATGTATATGTTGTTGCGCGGCTCCTAAGTCGGCAGAAGTTTCCTCCCCGGTGATTTTCTCTCCTTTGAGCGACTGGGGTCGGACTCGGACCGGCAGCTTCGTCTGCCCCGCAGGAGGCTTTAGCTTGTCCGAGGCGCTCAGAAGCACGGAGGTTCCTTTTACACCCGCTTTGCGTACTGTACAGGGACGGTCGCAACGCAGATCCTTCCTTAGAAGTTCTCTTCTCCTGCCCAGAAGGGCGGCCAGGGAAAGCGCGCGAGCTTTCATATCTTCCATTTCAACCCTTCTCCTTCACTGGTTTCATATCTGGGTCAGGGAGGGAGACTTGCTGGGGATTAAAGTGGGACTTCTTCCCCAGCGGGGTAACTCAGCGCTCTGGGGCATTTGCTGGTAGTGTGGTCGGTTCGTAGCAGGAGCAAAGGATTCGGAGTGACTCTCTCCCAGCCATTGCGAGGAGGGGGAAACGGCGGGGGCGGGAAGGAGGGGGCTGCGGATTGACGCCAAAAAAAAAAAGGATGAAGGGCAGAAGAGATGGCTGCTCCTGTCACTTGGCTTTTGCAGCAGCTTCGCTTCAGAGCTGCTTTGGGCATGTTTCCCCTTCGAGTTTCTGGGTACAGATAAAGTACCTTTTGCTGAGCCGAATGTGCCTTCATTAACAATACTTATTTTTCTTTTTAAGCACCTAGCCTTTCTGTTAGGCAATCCCAGCAGGAAATGCTATATTTTACCCATTTTCTCTTCCCAAAAATGTAGCTCTTTGAGGCTGAAAACTAAAACTGGCTGGACTCAGCAGGCTCAGATAAAAAAAACCCGGGTTTATTTTTCCTCTAAAGGCATCCTGGTTGTTTCATTTCCTTCCTTCCTTCCTTCCTTCCTCCCTCCCTCCCTCCCTCCCTCCCTCCCTTGGCTTTTTAGAAAACAGGATTTGTAATACACGTGAATAATGAAGGAATATATTTTGCGCTTATAAGTCATGCTATTGATTGGCAAAAGCTTCAAGAGAGCTATTAGGCAGAATGTGAGGAAGACCAGGGGTCCCCAACACACACACCCCTGTCCGTGGCCCAGTATCAGTCCACAGCATGCCAGCAACCTGTCCGCACAAACAAGCAAAGCCCCATCCATGGGATGCAGGCAGCACACAAAACCATGCACCCTCCAGTCCGGGGGGGGGGGACCTCTCTCCATGGAACCGATCCCTGGTGCCCAAAAGGTTGGGGACCTCTGAGGAAGACTAACAATTTGCATGGGGAAATGCAAAATCCATTTGGAATTCTCAACGTGGAACAGAATTTATTCCACTAATTGGCTTGCAGTACTCCCTTCCTCTGAAGGTGCCTTCATTAACAATACTTATTTTTCTTTTTAAGCACCTAGCCTTTCTGTTAGGCAATCCCAGCAGGAAATGCTATATTTTACCCATTTTCTCTTCCCAAAAATGTAGCTCTTTGAGGCTGAAAACTAAAACTGGCTGGACATGGATTTTGAAAGATTTCTTCTAGTCATATTCCAAACTCTATTCCCTGTTCCATATCAATTTTATGACAAGTGCATTAATATTCAGTAATATATAATATATTCAGAAACAGTTAGCATAAATGAAGTAGCTTGTGCTAAATCTTCAGAAATTCTGCCAAAACCAAATAAAATTGTATCGCAATGTTAATATTTGATTGGGATACATTCCCTAGTGAAACAATCCCTTTAAGAGTATATAATTTTAGGCTCATTTGTCTGGGAGAAAGACAATATACTAACAGAGCAAGATTTAAGTAAAAGATCCTCAAGTTGAGCTCATTTTCTGTTGACTTTGTAGTTAGATCCATGTAACTTTCTGATAGCTGCATAGAAATGTTTGCTGTTGCTTTCTTCTAAACTATTTTTTTTAATTCCCCTCTTAATCTAAGACCTTAGAATGCCCTTACAGTCCCCAAATGTTAACCAGGGCCAGTCCTACTTAGCTTCTGAACTAGATTAGCTGCTGAGATTTGTGAAGACAGTAGAAATCAACTTTAAGGAATATATTCATCAAAGTTAACTAGCTCTTTCTTCCAAAGCAAAATAATGTACTATCTACCACCTTACTGACAGGATCCTTAAAAATATTCCATTAAAGTTTCTATTGCACATCCTTTTACTAAGCTAGCATACTAGAATACATTAATATAAAGGTTTTGTTTTGTCAGAATAACAGACTGAAGAATTGTATCTGCCACAGGCAGGAAGTGGTTATTTACAATCACACTTTATGTATATATGTATGCATATTTCATACATCTTAACCACCCATCTCCCTCATATGGGATCATTTCCATATCTACAATTTCCATACTGTAATGGACCCAAGCAAAGAAAGAGTAGACATACAGTAACTCATAGTACCTTTCTGCATTTCTCTAGGGATCTCAGCTTTGGAAATTGTGGCCTTGGAGATAAAACTAATTTATTTCTTATGAGAAATTCATGTCACCTGTCATAAATGACTTGAAAGTACCCTTGCTAGCCATTTCCTATAGCTGTTTTTTTACTTCCATTATGTAATGATCATTTTGATCAAAATTATACCAACTCTTATGGTATCAGAATCCAAAGACAGGCTAAAGCAAGATTCATGTTACACTTGCCTTATTTTGGAATTATTTTAATACTATGTGAACAACAAACTGCTGCAAATAGTTACATTTGAAAAAGGTGGCTGCGTATTTTAACAGAGGTTTAAAAATTCTCCAGATCATTTTAATTCAATGCAACATGCTACTGCAACACAGTCTATCGATACATTATGCTACATGATGTTTAATCAAGATGAATTTCTGCTTATGTTATAGTAAAAATGCCATGATTGTGTCCAGTTATCTCCTTAATTGCCATGAAATGGGCAACAGTACGCTGTCTTTCAAGGTAGTCTCTAGAAATCCTAGTTTGCATATATACTGCTCACAAAAATAAAGGGAACGCAAACCCCTTCAGTTCCATGGTAAAATGTTCCCTTTATTTTATTTTGATTGCCCTTGTGGCCATTAACAAGTGATGCTGCATGTAGCCTCAGTATAACAAAAGCTGATAACTTTTGTGATGTTTACCTTTTCTTTTTCTTTTTACTAAAAAGCATTCCATGAAAACCTCCACAATGAATGGCTAAGGTTAGAATGTATGCCCCTATCTGGTGACCATCGACCATGGAAGATTGTGATTTGAAATTTAGGAAGATAAATAGTAAAGAACATAAATTAATAAATGAAAAGAAATAAATACAAGTAGTTGGGAAGAAGAAAGGATGTGATGGATCTGAATGAAGAGTTCTGATCTGCAGTGGAGTTGATGAGTATACATATACGGGAAAGTGTAGTTGTAGGTTGAATTAGGAATGAAAGTGTCAATATACATGGAACCTATGAATTGGTATCACCTAGAATATTATGTAAGCATACAAAATTAGGAACTTGATTAATAATAAGATAACCTTTATTGTCATTTTTTACTATGAGCACATTAGCCCACATTAAAAATGAAATTCTGTGGCTTGCTCTCGAAAGAAAGTATATATCTACTCATACACATACGTACCACACATATACACATGCTATATACATACATATATATATACATATACATGCATATACACATACACACACATATCCTATACATATATATACATATAAATGTTAATCACTGTCCATTTTGAATACATAGCGGAAAGAGGAAACTTGAGAGTTCACAAGGTTGATGCTATATGGCAGAGGTCCCCAACCTTTTGGGCACCAGGGACGGTTTCCGTGGAGAGAGGTTTTTCTGTGGACTGGAGGATGTGTGGTTTTGTGTGCTGCCTGCACCCCGCAGATGGGGCTTTGCTTGTTTATGTGGACTGGTTGCTGGCATGTTGCGATCCGATACTGGTTCCACGGACCGGGGGTTGGGGACCCCTGCTATATGGAACAAAAATGTGGCTGAATCTGGAAGTTCTGCTTCGGATACCACAAAGTCTCCTCCCAGATGGTAACAAGGAAAACAGGTCGTAAAGAGGATGTGTAGCATCCCAGACAATCCTGCAGACTTTGCTTAAGCATCGCTTATATGCTATATCCTGGATAGAAGGAAGTGAACTGCCAATAATCTTTTCTGCCATCTTCATCACTCTGCACTGCCTTCCTCTCTGAAGCAGTAATGCTTCCAAACCAGACAGTAATGTTATATGACAGGATGCTCTTGATCGTCTCATACGACACAGAAAATGCAGGTGCTGCTGTACCCGCTTCACCAGTGTCTCACTGTTGAGCAAAAAAGCTAGTCTACTCATTAGCTAAACACCCAGAAACCTGATGCGGCTAACCACCTCCACAGGTGAATCAATACACAGAGGTGTGTGGTTGTGCCTGCCTTTTCTGAAATTGACAATGATCTCTTTAGTTTTTCCTACATTTAAAACAAGGCTGTTTTTGTTACACCAGACAGTTCACCAAACCCTCTACTTCCTTGTAATAAGCACCCTCATTGTCATTTTCAATAAGGCCCACTACTGTTGTATCATCTGCATACTTCACAATATGGTTGGTGGCAAACCTGGCACAACAGTCATGGGTCAACAGAGTGAAAAACAGCGGACTTAGGACCCAGCCCTGAGGAGAACCTGTGCTCAAGAAAATGGTGTTAGAAATATTAGTCCCAACTGGCACATACTGGGGCCTACCAACAAGAAAATCAAGAATCCAGTTGCACAAAGGAGTGTTGAAACCTAAGAGGCCCAGTTTGTCTACTAGATGCTGAGGAATGATTGTATTAAATGCTGAACTGAAGTCTACAACAGCATTCACACGTGAGTATTTCTTTCCTCTAAGTGCATCAAGCTCAGATGGAGAACAGAAAAAATAGCATCCTCTGTAGAGCGATTTGGATGGTAAGCAAACTGAAGCAAGTCAATTCTGGAGGGAGGCTGGATACAATAATGTCCTTTATCAGCCACTTGAAACAGTTCATAATGATGGATATAAGTGCAACTGGACAGTAGTCATTGAGACTCATAATAGTAGACTTTTTTTGACACTGGCAATATAATGGCCATCTTAAGAGATGAAGAGACCACTGCCTTCTGCAGTGAAAGATTGAAAATATCTGTAAGAACACAAATCAACTCATCTGCACATTTCCTAACGACACAACCAGGAATATTATCTGGGCCTGCTGCTTTCCGAATGTTAACTTTCCGCAATGTTCTTTGGACAGAGGTAACATCAAAGCTATTGCTCATCAGGATGGGGCACAGCTTTCCTTGCAGGGATGCTATTTGATGCCTCAAATCTACCCAAAAATGTGTTCAGCTTATTTAAAAAGTCTGTGTTGCCTTTACCACACGATGGAGCCACCTTATAGTCTGTACTGGCCTGGATGCCTTGCCACATATATGCCTGGTGTTCATTGGGTCCTGAAAATAGTTCTGAACTTTCTGACAATAGTTGCATGTTATGCTCCAATGAATGATGATAATGGAAAAACTAAGGATGAGAATATGGAAAAATTGTACAGCATTCTGAATGAACATATACAGGAAAAACTTAGGTAGCAGGAAAAGAATGGCGGGAATGAAATGAGAGAGCACTGCAAAAGTTATTGAGTTACTTGGCACCCCAAGAATTAATGAGAATTAGGCCTATTAGGTGAAAATATTTTTTTTGAAGACATGGTTTAAGCATGTCTGTTTATCTGTGCACACAGAAAAACAACAAATTTTAAGAATTGATTCTTTATGATGAATGATTTAGAGAATTAATGGAAGGGTACTAAAATGGTGAAAGGCCTTTATTTGCCAGTGTCAAGAATAGTTCCTGAAAAAATTGAGCATGAAGGAAGAGGAAAGGAGTGAAAAAAGACTGACTGCAGGAAGAAAATAAAAGCACAAGACCTCTTTGAAAAAAATATTAGAAGATAATTTATCTCCCAACAAAATGGAAAGTGAATCTAAGGAAAGAGGAAGTAGAAGTGAATGAAGTAAAAATAATTGTTATTGATTGTCACAAAAGTGTGGAGCCATATTAATGGGGTGATGAAAGAAGCTCTGGAATGAGAAAAATTGCACATATGAACATTATTGCCACAAAAAAGAAACTAACATTGCCCATTGTGTATATGGAGAGAAAGATAGTTACTGAGAATGTAGACAGAAAGATCAAGGAACATGTAAGATTAAGAGAGGCAGAGAAAATGCAGAACAATTTTGAAAATGTTTCAGAAGTGGCCAAAGAGAAATAAACAAGGAGTATCTAGAAGAGTGAATGGAATTTAAAAAATAAAAGTTATTTGGGATAAAACTGAGGTAAGGGAATACTGAAGTGAATATTTTAGAGATGTATATGGGAATTAATATTGAAGAGCACTCTCTTTGATCATGAAAATGAAAGTTTGGCATGTCAGGAAAAACACACACAAAAAAACAATAGGGATGAGTTAGAATCTAATTTTAAGGGGTGCTGAAAGAATGTGGACCAAACACAAGAATGTGTGACCAGGATAAAAGAAGAACAATGAGCATTAAGGTGGTTTTGGTCACATAGAGAAAATGAATGAGGGTCACATTGCAAAACAAATATTTGAAGGAAAAATGAATTAGTTAAGAGGAAGGGAAGACCAAGAAAGTCCTTGTTGGATATAGTTGAAGAGATCCTTAAAAAGGGAAAGACAAGGATTTTAAAGAATAAAAGACAAGGATTTTAAAGAATAATCGTATGTAGTTGTGATAAAAAAAAAAATAGAGAAATAAAGTGGTATTATATCCATGTCTTTTATTTCTTCTACTTACTGATTCTTACTTCTGTGCTTTGCATGGTTGCTTAACCCAAAGGGAATGATATGGTGGTTATTTATGTACATATGTTTGTAGGATCTCACTGTTCTGGGACATTAATTGAGAAAATTTCATTTAGCTTTAGGCTCTTTCAAGAATATTCAATCTAAACTTTTTCATTAGCTTTAGTGCTGGAGAATTTGAGGGAAGATTTTGTAAAGTCAGGCTCATAAATCTGCCAACAGAAGGTAACATTTTCCATGGAAGTGTATATTTGTGAGATGAAATGTTACCATTGGAATTTGGATTTTCTCATACTGATGCATGATACTCATATCCTTTTAGATTTGCTGTTTTATTAAAGCAAGAAAAGCTGGGATACAAGTATAGGTAGTCCTTGACTTACGACCACAACTGAGGGCAAAATTTCCCTTCTTTTTGCCACAGCTGTTAAGACCTTCCCATTGTTCATCCTCTTTCACACAGCTAGAGTTAAAGTGGGACAAATGGGAAAATGTGTGTCTGAATGCAGTCTTCAATCTCTCGGTTTTGCTTGAAGGAAGCCATTGCTGCACACACACCCCAGTCAAAAATGCTCATTTCTCTGGAGCCAGTGGTCACGTGATGGTCACCATCATCACACTGAGTTATTTCTTCCTCTCTGGCCCCTATTCCCTCCTTTTCTCTTCACCTGGCAATTTAATTCAGCATCTACTTCCCATCCTATGCTGTCTCCACCATTCTGTGCCTTTCCCCTTTCTTTCCTCTCAGCTTCCCTTCTCAATATCCATTTGCTCTCCCTATTACCTTGCTTGTCAGCTTGTGTTTTTTTAAAAAAAAAATATTACTTAAAGGCTGAAGGACCTTCTGCTTAGATTGAGTCTTGATATATTCCCATTTTAATTAGATATCTGATTACTGTTTTTCCCCCCTCCTTTTGGGCGGGTGGATACTTTTGCTGCATCCCGTTTGCTACATTTTGCTGCATCCCTTTTGTGAGTAGGGTAGGGTTGCTTTGGTTTCACAAGCATAAAATTGGGGAATAGAAGGAATAATAATTAATAAAAAGATATTTAGGAATTTTGTGGTGTGAGAAAGGAGAATAGGTTCTAGTAGTGTAACCTATATTATAAATTATGCACCATAACTAGGAATTCTCAAAATTGTAGTTCCCAGCACAGCCAGAGGGCATCACATTCGATAAGGCTAAACTAGAGGGAACTTAGTAGAAACTGCATTTAATGTGCGAATGCCTTTTCGGTGTATGATTTTCTCCTATTTTTCTATAGGTTATCCTCACAAGAACACCATTGCTGCTATAATCTGACTGCATATGGGTAAGAGCCTACATGCAGGCTTATTCTGTGACAATAAGACTGATGAAACGTCAATATTTTTCCACTCAAAAGAGTCCACAGAGTGCCATCTGACAACCCTTTTTAAAGTGAACCAAACCCTAATGGGCAGAGATAGGCAAGAGGACCATCTGAGAGCCATTATGAAGCATTTTCTAGTCATCTGAAGTATACAGTTGCCTAGATTCACTCAGCTTGATGCTATCTGGGCAAATCCAGAAGAGATATTAATTTTAATCAAGCCTGTGCTTTCTGTTTTGAGATAAACTAAGTGCGCCTTTGATTCAGGAAGTCTTTGTTCTTTGTGTATATTTTTTTTCCTCGTCACCCATTTCAAAATGTTATTATTTCTTTCCAGCAAATGGTGCATGCTTTCCTCAGCTTCATGTAGACATTCCTGTCATCACTCTCTCGGCTACAGCAGCTCATAAAGGAAACTAATGAGAATCTGTCTACAATCACCTTTGTCTTCATTAGATTTTCATCACCCACCACTGGCTCCATCCGTGCTTTAACGAAACTACTAGTGACAAATTGTCAGTACACTATTAAATAACGTTGCTCCAGGATATGAAAACAGAACTTCAACAGCAATCCATAGTTTCTGTTGGAAAACCAGCTAGGATATTTATATGAAGCCTTAGAACAGTAACAGACAAACATTGTTAAGGGAAAATAAAACGTTGCATGAGCATATGAAACTACCTTATAATGGTTCCAATCATTTTTTCATGTAGCTCTGGAATGCCTCCTCTGACTGGCAGCTCTCCAGGGTCTGAAACCAAGAGCTAAAATGAAAGAACATAGAACATAAAGCAATAGGGTTGGAAGCAGGCTTGGGGGGTCCCTTAATGATCATTAAGAAATCTTAATGACCATTTTGCCTTGCAGTACCAGTGATTGAAATGGTGGCCTTCTGCATGCCAAAGCAGCACTTCAGTCAGTAAGCTGAAAAATCACTACATAGAACAATCTTAATGAATTAAGTGTAGCTATGTAAATACAGCAGCTCTTTTAAAGTAGAAAGTAGGAAGGGGCATTTGAAATAATTGAAATTGTTTAATGGAGGGGGGGGATGAAATACCGAAATACACTGGAAGTTTGTTTTCGTTCTAACATTTCTGTTTTTCTGTTGTTTTCATCCTGTGCTATTCTGAATACAGATTTCAAGACCTAAGATTGTTCCTTGTCTTGTTTAAAATATAGATAATTTTTTTTTGAAATTCACAATAGCATGCAGCCAGTTAACAAATAAAAGCTCAGTAGCATTGTCTGGTAAATAAGATAACTTTTCCTTGGTAATGTGTACTAGGTGAGTCTCTTTATAGGAAGATACCCCATAATCTTCAGAGTACTGCTTTTATATGTACTGCTTTATCAGGACATATCCTGATAAAGGAGCTATACCACACAGAGAAGCAGAAACTCTTTAAACATAACTGATGTGAAAGAAGTTAGCTAGCCATCTAGCTCCTAAGACACTTGGCTCCATCAAGACTTCTTGACCTGAATCTCAAAGCTAAAGGCTGCCACAGGGACTCAGGAGCCCAGGAAATGAGCCATGTACGAATGATAGGGGCAACACGGCTTGACTCTTCCATGTCTTCTGATGGAAATCCCCGCTGTTTTCGGTGGGTGGGGAATATTTAGAACATTAACAATATGTTGCGGACGCACACTTGTGGAAATGTTCCTGTCCTAAGAATTTTTCCAAATAAGAAATCCACCATTTTAATTATGTAAGAATACCTCTGAGGTTCTAGTGGAATCCAGAGGAACTCCTGGAAATATAGGTGCTCCTAAGTGATACTTTTACAACATTCAGCTTTCATATATAATATTTAAAAAAAATAAATTTATGCAGCCTTGAGCAGAAGCTGATTCCTGGATTGAGAAAATTTCTGATGAGTTGACATGAGTGGAATAACACCATCAAGACTTCTTGGCCTGAATCTCAAATGCTGCCACAGGGACTCAGGAGCCCAGGAAATAAGCCATATAATATGAATGATAGGGGCAACACGGCTTGACTCTTCTATGTCTTGTCATGCAGATTGACAGGTCTTCTGATGGAAATCCCCACTATTTTCGGTTGGTGGGGAATATAGGTGCTCCTAAAAGATACTTTATGGCTTTATATAATTATGTTTGTTTATTTAAAATGCTTTTAGGTGGTGAGATTTCAGACGAATCTCACAGAATCAATTACATAAAAATATTCAGGCAATAAACATTAACTAAATCATAGGGTTAAATGGATTTTTTTTTTTCTCCAAACCATATTTCTTCTTCAAAAAAATGAAACATGATCTCTCTGCAGCTTTTGTTAACATCACACAAAGCCAAATCTATATGGCCCAGTTAATAGGAACTTTCATTTGGACTTAGAGAACCTTAGGAATTTAGAATAGCTGGGACTGAGGGTCTCCCTTCTTTAGCTCTCAACAGGGTTGCACTTGCCCCTTTGGAAGGGGCGCACAATTTGGGGATCCCAAAGGCAATTGGATTATTTGGGTTTTTGCCTTGAAAAACCATAGACACAATTTGGGGGTCTTCTTGGACTCATAGATCTTGCTCTAGGAGCAAATGGCAGATCCATGTATTGTGATGGGCAAGGAAGCCTTTAAATCCTTGGACTCCTTGCATTTTAGGTGATTACAATTTACTCTGCATGGGACTACCCTTGAAGACCACCTGGAAGCTGCAGCTGGCCCACAGTGCAGTGGCATGGGTGGCTATAGGGGTGCCATGATATGCTGATGTAATACCTCTGCTTCATAGGCTAAAACAGTTACCAGTAGGTTCCTGATCCTGGAAATAAAGCTCTTCGTGACATATGGCTTAGTTATATGAGGACCATCTACCTTCCATGATTTCTATCCATTGTGTATAATCAGGCAGTTGGTATGCTCTAGTTCCCATCTATTAAATAATGTCATCTGATGGTACCTAAGAAATATACTTTCTGTGTCAAAGTTCCTGCCCTGTGGAACAGCTTCCTTCCAGAAATATGTTTGGTTTCATCCTGAAGTTGTTCAGAACAGCTTTCAGAATCTAGTTCTTTCCCTAGGCTCTGGGCTGTAGTAGGTATAGGTATAGTAGGCCTCTTATGTACAGGTAGTCCTCAGTTCATGACTGTAATCAAGCCTGCCCATTATGGTTGGAAGTGGTGATGGCTATTATGTGAAGCACTCCTGTGATTGCCTCACTTACAACCCTCCCCCAGCCTGCTCTCACCAATAGATCATTAAAGAAATGTGTGAGTCATTAAGCAGATCATGGAGTGCCTCAAGGCCCCAGGGAAGGCCCTGGGAAGTGCAGGCCATCCCCCAGGCTGCCCCCACCCCCATGCTCCTCTTCCAGCCCAATGTTCTTTTATTTGTGTTTTTTATGTATATTATTATATACTTCCCAGAATGGCAATGGAGTTGGTCAGCTTTATACATTTAATACATGAATAAATAAACTGCCCTTTCAATACATGACTATATGATATATATAATGATTAATATGTGGAAACATATATAAACACAAACAGCATATATTCCCTTTGTATCTATGTGGACAATCTTGACCGTGTGCTGAATTTGTAATTAACAATAGTATGTGTTTATTATTTCACTATGATTTACCTGGGTTGGACAGTATTTCTATTTTGTTTGGAAATTCAGCATGTGAATTAATCTAAATTTATAAAAACTTCAAAATTATGGTCACCAAAACAAATACTTTCTTGGATTATAAATATATGTATATGTATATACATATACATATACATATACATATATGTGTGTTTCAGTTTATACAATCTTTTTATATAACAGTCTATTTTGTGTTAACCATGAGTATTATAATATTAAAAGTAGGAGACTTAGTGGCATGTTCTTGTACAATTTTGGAGATTTTGTAATATGAATGTACAAGAACATGCCACTAAGTCTCCTACTACTTTTAATATTATAATACTCTTGGTTAACACAAAATAGACTGTTATATAAAAAGATTGTATAAACTGA
>NW_015387445.1:135418-139450 GCF_001527695.2 Protobothrops mucrosquamatus | reverse complement strand
ATAACAGTCTATTTTGTGTTAACCATGAGTATTATAATATTAAAAGTAGGAGACTTAGTGGCATGTTCTTGTACAATTTTGGAGATTTTGTAATATGAATGTACAAGAACATGCCACTAAGTCTCCTACTACTTTTAATATTATAATACTCTTGGTTAACACAAAATAGACTGTTATATAAAAAGATTGTATAAACTGAAACATAGATTTGTACTTAAAGTATCCTTTATTTGAATTTCAAAGGTTGTTCTTTTTGGAAGGGGGGAATGGGCACACTGATGGCTTAAGTCTAACCTTAAACCAGGGGTAGTCAACCTTGGCTCTTTTATGACTTGTGGACTTCAACTCCCAGAATTCCTGAGCCAGCTGTGCTGGCTCAGGAATTCTGGGAGTTGAAGTCCACGAGTCATAAAAGAGCCAAGGTTGACTACCCCTGCCTTAAACAATGACCATAATTTTAATTCCAAAGTAGAAGAGCAAGACAGATGGTATGACTTAGAAGTGCAGATTATCAAGGTGGTAGATCCAAACCAAAACTTTATAACACCAAAATTGAACTACTTCTTGAGAGAGACAAACCATATTGAGCCCCCTAATCAAGATTCATCTGAATGTCTTCTTGCCAATATGCTTTGATATTCAAGCAGCTGGGGACTGACAGGAGGCTCAAAGACAATGCTTGGCTCCCATCAGAAAGGGATAGGCTCAGTTGAATGCCAGGATTTGCTAGAGCAAGTTGTTATTTAGAGCTGTCCACCGTCCTGAAAATCCACTTGACTGATTGGCTGATGTCTTCCATGAGAGAGTTCCTATGTATGGAATCTCACATTCAAGATTGTATCATGATATTCATCCACTGCTGTGAAGTCTCTGCTGTTCCATGATAAGCATGTGTGAAGCAGCCTGGGATCCAATTAGACTGTGGTTTGCCAGAAGTCTTGAGGGGGGAGGGAAAGACACAGAGAAAAAGAAAGTATATATATTTTTGTGTGTGTGTATATTATACACATACAGTACATACAAACATCACAGCATATTGAGAATCAGACATTTTTGGACATTTTTCCCCAAGATATGACAGTTGACCATTTAACATTTTATTTTTAAAAAATCTTCATGGAAATTATTGGTGTTAAACACTGGGAACTGCTCAAAAGGTTATCAGCTAAACAGGATGATCTCAAGCAAATCCATATCCAACAGTTCATTAGCTGAACATGAAATGGAATAATGTAGTGATTCTTTACCAGTAAACAAAAAATCTTCAGGAATGTAAAATAAAACAGACCTCCCCCATTGGCAGGTTACTTAAAATGCTTTTGCAAAGTTTCAGCAATCTTGACCTCTAATCCCAGATACCCTATTTGAAAATCATATTTTAATGAAATATTGCCACAAAAAATCATATATCAATGACTCATGGAAAACCAAAGACATTTTAGAATCTTATCACACATAAATCCCCAGAACAGAAATTGAGATTTTAAACATATTTTGTCTATCAGCATTTCAGGACACTACTGCTGCTTGGAAGAGCTTTATAATACAGGTTTCAAGATTTAATTAATATGATTGCCACAGTTGCCACTATAAATGTACCATATTAGTGTAAAGGAAGGAACCCTGGTGATGACCTCTATAAATTAAAGCAACTTTGAGCATTAAAAAATTAGAAACTTAATATCATACACATATTTTTTACTCTTCCTCAAAGATTTTCTTTATTTGCAAGCTTGTTTTTTTAAAGATCTAGAACCCTCCCAAAGGGAATCATCCTACAGATTTTAACTATGGCATTGGATCTTTCCTTATTCCCCAATGGCTTTCACTGTTTGATTACAGTCAGCTTGAAGTGTTTAACATAAGGCTGACTGTGTGAAATGAAATCTCTGTAGTCTGAATTCTCAGCAGCAACTGATCCATAATAGTCTTGTCTACAGCAGAATTTTAAAATGCTCTCAAGATGCAGATTAATCAACCTAACTATTAACCAGTAGGGTTCCCTGTACACTTCTTTTTTTCTGACACAGATTTATAATACCTGCATGGTTGACAAAAATCAATTTTCTTCCAGCTCATGTTTGGGAAAGCTGCAATCTTTGAATTGTTGACCTTCATCCATCTATTAAAGGGCCAGTAACTTGTCTGGAAACAAGGTAGCAGCCTTTTTAACTGTCTCATGTTTCTGTAAACATAGTGGATTGGATTGATTAAAGCTGCAATGCTATACATGTTTATTTCATGAAGGCCCCTTCTATTTCTGATAGATTGAAAGCTAATAATATTTTGCTTACATTGAATTCCATTGAAATTTAGTAGGTGCTAAATCAATTCTGTGTTAACTCATGATTAACTTAGCCCATTAGTTTTAAGAGTTGGAAGTTGAGTTTGAATCAACCCAATAAATAAATCAACCCAAGAAACCTTGAACTGGAGAAGGGAGGCCCTTTTTGGCTTTATGGCAGCTTAACAATAATAGGGATGTGGTAGTGGTAGTGGTGGTGAAACAATCCTCAAATCAAAGGGTTGTTTCACATAAGTAGTCTTTATAGTAATGAAGATAAACTTCTGTATAGAGCTGCTATAAAACTGTGTTAGTAGCATAACGGGATGAAGAAATAGTACTGTATGACTGTCATTGTTCACCTTCACATCTTCCCATCGCCTTTATGGGATGATGCATACATTAAAGGTAAGAGCAAAGGCCTTTGTTGACACTGCTGTATACAAAGTAGCATTACAGCAGGGGTCCTCAACCTTGGCAACTTTAAGACTTGTGGACTTCAACTCCCAGAATTCCTCAGCCAGCTTTGCTGGCTGAGGAATTCTGGGAGTTGAAGTCCACAAGTCTTAAAGTTGCCAAGGTTGAGGACCCCTGCATTAGAGGGTTATGTTTCCCAGGGGAAAAAAAGGGAATTCAAATTTACAAAGGGATGCTTTCACATAGATTGTGGTGGAATGACATTTTTTTGTTGTGATAATAACTGTGAGAAGAAGTACGGGGCCAACCAGAAAAAAGATTAGAGCCTTAAGTGACCCTATATAGAGGGCAAAGACTTCTGTGCTTTTAGACAATCCTGCATGGTGACCGTACCATAATCTCTTTGTCTTGGCTTCTCTTTATATGTTTTTGCAGGTAACCGGAGTAATTTGAAATAGTCACCATGGATCGTGACATTGCTGACCAGCATCTCAGTGGTGAGTATTACGAATTCTTAACAAACTGGCCATAAGGCACCCTTTCTGAGACCATTGTAACCTCAAATGATCATTGACTGGACATTAAGTGGGGACTACCTGTGTGGGGAGAATACGAGGGCATATTAGATTCCCATTTTTGAAAAAAAAAATCATAAGTCTGTCATTCTTTCAGAGCCTTTGAAATGATTTTAGACATTTATTTCTTGACTCTATTTTAGACATTTTAGACATTTATTTCACCTCCTCTTTTCCTCACCCACACACCCATAAGCATTTTGTTAGATTGTAGTCATAAGAACTTCCAGGTCTCATTTTCAGGAAGGTTGTGGGGAATGAGGAAAAAAATCAAAAACAAACAAAAAGATTTAGATCGGGATGGGCAACTATGGCCCCTTTACAACTTGTGGTCTTTAACTTCTAGAATTCCTCATCCAGACATGCTGGCTCAGGTCATAAAGGGCCATAGTTGCCCACCCCCAATTTAGATATGCAGAGGAGTTGTGTGTTATTATAGTTATGCTATTAGCCTTTACCATATCACTGATTGAGAATTTACTTGTTCAGAGATTTCATAATTAAGGGAAGAATATTTATTTATTTATTATTTAAATTTATATACCACCCTATCTCCTTTACGGGACTCAGGGCGGTGAACAGGCAATAATAAAAATCACAGTAAATATTACATAAAAGCCTGCTCTAAAATATAAAACCCCTAACAAAACCCAATCAAAACTACGCCAGGCCGGCCACATGGAACAGATGAGTTTTCAGGGCTCGGCGGAAGAGGCGCAGGTCCGCAATTGTACGTAGGTCGGGGGGCAGGTCATT
>NW_015387445.1:129751-135322 GCF_001527695.2 Protobothrops mucrosquamatus | reverse complement strand
CTAATCACTACAAGGAGACATTGGTCAATTTTAAAAATTGATACTCAGCCTGATAAAGGATTTGCAAAGATTAAAAAAGCAAATATATTTTAGAATGTGTTACGGGGTTCTTAATAGAAATTATTAAGGCATTTGCATTTTTGCTGAATACAGTGTATGCCTACATAATGATGCTGTCATTTAGTTTTAAAAATAAAAACGTATTTGTGCTTTGCCATATATTCCTGCTAGTTTACAACAGTTTTCAAGGAAAAAAACCTCTCCTTTGGCATTATCAATTTCCCTCTTTTTCCAACAGCATTAATCACATAAAAGGCATATTTGTACTGTTGACATAAAATGTTTCTGCAGGATGGAAAGGCTCTGGTGGCTGCTTTCTTCTGATAAGAACTTTGTTTTCTTCCAGTCATAAGAAATCCATCTGGGTGGGAAATAGGTCTCTATATTACTGGTGCTCTTGCTCTTCTGGGAATAGCTGGAGTAAATCTATGGAAGTTATGGAAATCGGGTGGCTATCCTGCACCTTCTCCATTTCCAAACTATGACTACAGATACCTAGAACAAAAGTATGGGTCCACCTATTCTCAAATCAAACAAAAGGTAAGGAGCAGTTAATTGTGACAACAGTGTTAAGAAGCCCATCAGTTGCAACATCCATCCATCCTCTTTGCATGTCATCAAACATCATTTAACATCATTTAATGAACATCCAACTCTTAATTTTGTCTTGTATATTGCAAGTTGAGATAATGATGATCATAATAACAGAACTGTATATATTTTGAAAAGACTGGGGTAGGTTTATGAAAAGAACATTGAGCAATTATTTCAACTAGGCATAAAATATAGTGCTAGCCCTCAGACTTATATACTGCTCTACAATGCTTTACTATACTCTCTGATTGGTTTACAATGTCAGCATATTGCTGCCAACAATCTGGGTCCTCATTTTACCGACCTCGGAAGGATAGAAGGCTGAGTCAACCTTTTAACCTGTCAGGATCGAACTCCTGGCTGTGGGTAGAGTCAGCCTGCAGTACTGCATTCTAACCACTGCACCACCACAGCTATGGTGGTGGAAGGACACAGGGTCTTGCATTGGTAGCAAAGGCTGAAACCATCTGCCATTTGGCACTTCCTCTTCCCCATCTCTCACATGGTTCCTGAATTAATTAGTTTTTCTCCCTTCTCTCTCCCCCCTCCTTTTTTATATTGTAGCTATTACATTATGAATCCTTGGTTTTTGCCTGTGAACTGCTATGTGCACTGGCCAGGTTGGCAATATATAAATGTAAGAAATGTAAGAAATCAATAGCTGTTATCTAAAGAGACAGTTACAGACAGAAAAGACTCAGAAGAACTTTAGCCCTTCAGCTACAGCCCTTTTCATTTGCTGATTTGTTTAATTGCTTATAAATGCTCAGTTATCTTAAATAAAAATTTTGCGATAATACTGAATTGGTTAAAACATTCTTCTACCGAATTAAAAAGGTAAAATTTGCAATAATGATGGTGATAGCACCTGAGGGAAACTTAAAGGTACTGAAACAATGGGTGAGATGGATTATTAAACTTTCTTTTTCCTCTTTGCTTTTCTTAAATCCACCCCCCCAACCATTTGCCTTTGATGGGACCACTCAAAACAAATAATTGTACCATAAAAAAAAAATAGGGGGCAGGAAAGAGGGTTTTTTTTAAGGAGAAGGCCTGAGCAAGGAGAGGACTTAACATTCAGCTTGGTTTTATATTTTATATCTCACTCACCATCCCCTGATATATTGAATCTTGGCAAGATTCATGTCAAGCACAAACTCAAGATTTGTTATTAATGGAACACAATAGTATGAATAATCCAGTAAAACGCAAACACCTATTCTAATGCAGTATAAAAGAATGCACGTTTGAATTGGTGAAAGACTTAAAGAAAATTCAACATTGATTCCCAAACTGACCTGTTTGATTACAGAAATGATAATATCTGTGTTTACTGCTGACTGGAAACCTCTTATGGACTTTTTGTGCAAAAAAAAATGAACTTCAGATCTGAGATTTTGACAATTAGATAGGATATATTAGATATCTATATATCTATATATCTATATATATATAAAGAAGAGAGACCTGATTTAACTTTAGAGAAGGAGGTACTGTAAATTTGCAATTATACTTACAACTGGTTTCTAGCTAGCAGAAGTCCCATGGTAGAAAAGATCCTGCTCTTTGGTTAACCTGTATTTCCCCCCCCCCCCCAAAAAAAAAAACCAGAGAAGTAAAAAAGAAATTCTCCAAATTTTTTACATTAAAAAAAATAAAAATAAATTAAAGTAATTCAATACGATCTTAAATAGAGGCTACAATTTAAATCTCCCTGGTGATGATCAACTGAGAGTAGACCAATAAGTTTGATGAATTCTAACTGTTTTTTTCTGGCCATTCAACAACCTCCTTTCCAAATCTCTAAAACCAACACTACAGAATTCAGTGAAAGAATGACCATGGTCAGATTTCTCTTGGATGTTTTCTTATAAATGCCTAACAAATAATACAGCTATGTTACTCCATGAAACACCCCCTGTGCCCCAAAATTCATAGTTGAATGTTTTTGTTTTTACTAGAGTGAAGCAAAATGCCTTAAACAATTGGAAAAGCGTTGGAATTTTCATTCAGGCAGGATGTTAGAAAAGCAAGGGATGGAAAAGAAGTCAGAAAGTCCCAAATTTCAGCCAAGAAGTCAACAATTCAGAGTCCATCTTAAAATGCAAATTGTTCTGGGAAGGAATCTTTTTGTAAAATCAAGTCAAAGAACTAAGATCTGAAAGACTCTCTAAATGTTAATATTAAATATTCCTGTTTGCTTGAGTGAGAATATTTTGGCCTATATTTTCTTTGGGAGTACATAAATAAAATAGCTTAGACAGTCCTCTGGAAATTGGTTTGTGGGAATGTTATAAGATAATACATTTCCTTCCAAAATGCAGTTTTGCCTTTTTTTTCTCCATAGTTTGGCTGATGAATGGGTATAACAAACATTTTTATTTTGATATCTAAAGCATAGGCAAGCAGAGAGGTAGGAACATGGCAAAGCAGGAAGCAGAGATTAGATGCATTTGAAGCCTTCAGTAAAGTTGTTAACATTGGCAAACAAATGAAAACCTGAGGCTGTGTATGTTGGATTATTGATCTTCAGTCAGAATTAATATAGGGCCTCACAGATGAGAGTTTTAAAAGGTGAAGCCATAATTCTAATTTTACCTTATGTAGCAGAGTCAAGATTACCTGTCTATAGATGTGCAGATGTCTGAAGGCAAGAGAGGTGTTTTTATTTCAGAATCTGATTTTTTGCATTGTGCAAAAGTTGCCGGGAGAATTGCTGGTATTAGTGATTTTTTAATTAAATTAACAAGCGCTAGAAACAGTTGTAGTCTAGTAGTAGAATGTGAGTTTGGCATGTGGAATATGTCCATTTTAGTTCTTGTCAGGATAGATCTGGGAAGACCCTAACCCAGTGGTGGCGAACCTATGGCACGGGTGCCAGAGGCGGCACTTAGAGCCCTCTCTGTGGGCACGCGCACCGTTGCCCCAGTCCTAGGCCTTCAGCTGGGTTTTATAAAACCTTTTCGCTTTAGGCCTCCACCACCGTGTGCAAAAAAAAAAAAAGGTTCAATCAGTCAATTTCAACTTCTCGCGGGGGAAAAAAAGATCTTGCAAAGTTGGAATTGATTGAACTTTTTAGTCCCACCCAGTCTGCCGTTACCACCGCAGCCATGCCCACCCAATGGGCCACACCCACCCGGCACTCGACGATGCATAAGTGGGTTTTGGGTTGCAGTTTGGGCACTCAGACTCTAAAAGGTTCGCCATCACTGCCCTAACCTAAATCTCCGATGAGCTGCTGCTATTTAATGTAGACAGAACTAAGCTATTTGCACTAATCTGACTCTCAATAAGGCATTATCTACAGACTACACGTTTCAGACACAGTTTAAACAATGAGTTTCTCTTTCTGCCAGCCTATGTTTATAAATAATTAAAATTGTATGTTCTACATTCAGCCCTCTGAAGTGCAAGTTAACCCTGATCTCTGACTAGCTGTCTGTTTTTTCTCATTGTTTGCAGAAGGCAACAAGCAACTTTCGAAAGCCAGGAGAAAGAATATCTCCTGTCTGCAAGCAAAGCTTGAAAATGGATGATGCCTTTGAAAATATTAACGAGTTAGGCACCTTGGAGCTGATGAACAAAGACCTCGAGCTGACTCCTTACGGGCCATTGAAAAAATCAATCTCCACTGACTCTCTAACTTCTGTCTCCTCCATTGGAAATAACTTTGGCCAGGAATTCACAGTGGGACAAATCGAAGTTAACATGGAATACAATGTGAATTCGAATACCCTGCATATCACATTGCTGCAGGGAAAAGATCTGATGGAGAAGGAAGATGTTAATTTTGAATCCTGTTTTGTGCGCATCAGTTTACTTCCAGATGAGCAGATTGTTGGCATTTCTAGGGTAAGTTTCTCCACCCACTCATACTTGGTGGCTAACAGTTCCTCAGACTGCATTACACAAGACTTTTTCAGTCATGCGTACAAGTGCCTAATCTTGAAGATGCTGTATGATATAAGTATATCATACTTATATAAATAATTTCATCTTAAGATAGATTTTTGCCCCCAGTTACATTTAATTCCAGAATCTGGGCAGATCCTTAATGTTGAATTGATCTGACTTTCTTTAAAGCAGATAATTTTTCTTTATTATTTGTCTGTTGAACACAACTCCTGCAGTTTACATTGCCACTGCCTTCTTATATGTTCACTGTAATCGCTGTTCCTCATGGTTTCCCATCCAACTACTAATTCAGCAAACTCCTTGTTGGAGTTCCAAATTATTATTATAATTATAATTAATCCTGACCCTGCATAGTTTCCAGCCCCAAACAAAGTTAGCTGCATACTGCACCCACTGAAACATTTCAGGAAGTATATCATAAAGTATTAAATCCTTTATGTAGCTTAATGATGATTTGTTTAACAACCATTCAAAGTTACAACTTGGAACTAATGGTACTTATGGCTGGTCCTTGAAGTTGTGGCTGTTTCAGTGCCCCCACGATCACATGACCAAAATTCAGGTGCTTGACAGCACTCCCTGCATTTACAATTATAATTTTTAAAAATCCCCCTCATCTCTGCTGTTTTGGCTGCCCTGCACTCTGTCACACCTGTTGCCCTCAGGAAACAAACACATTATATGTTAAAAAAGAGAAAGTTGAGGGGAGATGGGCAGGTGAGGAAGTGAGCATGGCAGGGAAGAAGTTAGTAAGCAAGAATAACAGAACAACAGAGTTGGAAGGGACCTTGGAGGTCTTCTAGTCTAACTAACGCAGTCTGTATTGGCGGGGGGACAGAGGTCGACTCCTAGACCCCTAACTTGTGGGGTACCTCAGGGGTCGGTCCTCTCCCCCCTTTTGTTCAATATTTATGTAAAGCCGCTGGGGGAGATCATTCGTGGCTTTGGGGTGGATTTCCATCAGTACGCTGATGATACGCAGCTGTACATTTCCACCCCAGG
>NW_015387445.1:110312-128990 GCF_001527695.2 Protobothrops mucrosquamatus | reverse complement strand
AAATAAATAAATAAATAAACTCCCTGCTTAAGCAGGAAACCCTATACCATTTCAGACAAATGGTTGTCCAATCCCTTCTTAAAAACTTCCAGTGTTGGGGCAATCACAACTTCTGGAGGCAAGTTGTTCAAGTGTGAGGTCTCATTCTCACCTAACAATGATATGTCCTATGATAACTACCACAGCCAGGACTACTGAAAGTGCCATCAGTAAATGTTGCAGCCTAATGACTGCATTGCTTAGTGATGGAAATTCCGATCCCAATTAGGATTGTTAAATGACGACCACCTGTAATCCCAAATTTGGTCTCCTGTTTTAGTAGCATCAGAATGTCTTCACTGTTGGCAGTAAATCTTATCTGTTTACTAATCTGAAACAGAATCAAATGTGTTGTAGCCAAAGGCTCAGATGTGAATGGTTGCATAGCCTTTTCTCAATCTGACTCTCCCCAACTGCATTGGGATTACAACATAATGAAAGTTAAACTACTTGGGAATTCCAGGAGTTGCCAGAGCACTTTTGTAGAGGACCAAGTCCTTTTCTGCTGTTTTTCCACCTATGGAAAATGATTTCTAAAGGAGTCACTCCACGTTACATGTGGTCAGTGCAAGTTCAAATGGCTCAGGCTTGATTTTGATTAATTTGATGTTACTTTATTCAATAAACTTTTGTTTGTTTTTTTGATTGTAAATGCTTTGCATAATTTGTTTTTTTTTTAAAATTAATATATAATTATAACTGGTATAATGAGCTATGATTATTTTGCTATCCCATATTAAAGTTAGTTTTTAATATTGGCTCCCCGTAACTGCTTCAAAGCTCTATGGTGGCGTATAGAATCATAGACTACAAATGCATTGAAACAGACAGGAAAATGAGGATTATACATGTTCACTGAGGAGTTTCATTCCTAAATAAAACAGATAATATTAAGCAAATACGTTCATGGTTTTCTCACAACACTTGGCCGATGCAGTTTCATTGAATTCTCAGTTTTTTACTTGGAAAGATCAAGTTTTTCCCCATGAACTAATTTTCCCAAAATTATTAAAAGAACTAAAAGTTACGGCCCCTTCACACACACACACACACACACACACACACAGAGAGAGAGAGAGAGAGAGAGAGAGAGAGAGAGAGAGAGAGAGAGAGAGAGAGAACCAATGATTTATTTTTTTTCATGTATTGTCATAGTTCAAGAGATTATAAAAGCCATATAACATGCTACATTTGCTAACTAGGCTGGTACTGCTAGTTGTAGAGTGTCTCAGAGTCATCAACTGATACAGCAGATAAAATGATCTGAAGTTCAGCTGGCCAATTTTTCTTTTACCCAGTTCCTTGGCAGAATCCATTCTCTTGGGTATTGATCCAACCTGTTGGTTTCAGTGACATTCAGATGTTAGAGAGATACATTACATTCAAGCAATCCTTGAAACCAGAGGCAAAGAGGAATAATTTGGGGATGTCTGGTATAAAATGGAATCATTCCACTTTGATCTTCGTTTGGATCTAGATCAGGGGTGTCAAACTGCCGGCCCACGGGCCGGTTTCATCACACCAAAGCTCTGCCCACCCCATTGACGGCAGTGCAAAAAGAGTCGCGATACGTTGTGACACGTTACGTGATGTGGCGAATTTGACACCCGTGATCTAGATCCCCACAAAGTTCTGGTCCCACTTAGGGATCCGCTGCTTTAGGGCACAAGAATGGGGCTATGAACAAAAAATGCTTTTCAAGAACATGAAGGAATACAGTAAATGGAAAATGTCCTCTCCAGGTGGCTTATATTAATCTGCAAAAGTTACTGCAGCCTTTTTTTATCTATTCTGCCATGCCTGGCATTGATTGTTCTTTTCATGTTAATACTGTAACTGTTTACTTCATAGTCACTGTGCTTTTTAGAGGAGACTGCAATGTGATCCAGAACAATACCAGAATTCCCTGCAGGGATAAGATATCTGGGGAGTTTCCATTAGAAGCTGTGATTGCCAGGCCTCAGCATATGATTGAAACAACTGATAATCAGAGACCTTTTTACATTCCTTGTTGTCTACCTACCATTTCATCATTCTGTGCAATCAGCATTTGGTTTTGAACCTAAAGAAGTGATTAAATTTCAGTGATTGAATTTTGGGTCTTCAAATATGAGTCCATTTAATAATCAGGTGATCAAAACCAGCCCACCCAACTCTCAATATTGTCACAAGATAGGACAAGACTGTTTTTAATAGGATTTTGGCCAAAGGGTTCTTTTTGTTTTGGTTGGCAAACTCTAGCACTTCTTCCTATACTAGGCTGGCTGTTAGTGTTTAGCTTGCTGCATTAAACAGGGTTTATTTTTTGCCTGATATATCTCATTTAACATAGTGCTTCACTTAATAAGAGTGTTTTATTCTGTTTTCGTCTACAGTCTTTTCTAATCCAGAGTTTAAAGGACCATTGCTTTTAAAGCCCTGAACTGATTTGATTAAATTTGGCAAGTTCCTTTCCATTCTATTTTGCCTGCCAATTTTGTCAGAATCTGCTTAGAAGTAAATAAAAAATACAGCCTTTTGTGTTTATTTGGAGCTAGGTAGTAAGTTGATAATGCTGTTTTTTTAGGTAATAATTTTGTAAATGTAAAAACAATCAGGTGGAACAAGTTTGACCAAGAATACATCAGACTTTTGTAACATTCTAGATTAGAATTCTTTAGTCTTTTCACATTTCTACTTCAAAATTCATGTTAAAACTGAATTATTGTAACAATTTTCAACCAGGTCTGTTGAGGCATAAGAAATGATATTGTGACTTACAAAGTAGATGCTTCAGTAGTTCCAAAACATAGACTAAATAGAGTTTCCCCAAATATAAATGTCAAGAAACTCAGATTGACAGTAGAAATGGATCTCACCACTTTCCTTTTCCTGGCTGACTTGGGGTACATGCATATTGTTCCAAGTAATTATATGTAGGGGGGGGGCTATGATATTCAGAGCTTCATTTAAAAAAATCTAATGTTCTCCAGCATTCAGGTATTCTCTGGGCCAGCATGGTAGGAACCCTACAGCCACTTATAAATCCTTGGTTACAGATCTCATTTACTTCATTTTATTTCATTTACCATGGTTTACCAATGGCTGAAAGTGCACCCCACTATTTGGTGCAGCTCATTGATTAACTACAGTATTGACTTTTTCTGGCTACCACTACATTGTTGCTAACAAGCCTAAATGAAACCATGGCTTCTGTGTTTCTCTTCATTCTTTCACTGAGTGGAAGTCCCTGGCAGACTGCATGCAAAACTTTAAAAAAAGCCATTATCAGGAAGAAACCAGATGGGGGTTTTGGATTAATTTATGACAAGCAGTAATAAATAGCAGTAGCAGTAGCACTTAGACCTATACACCGCTTCACAGTGCTTTACAGCCCTTTCTAAGAAGTTAACAAGCATATTGCCCCCAACAATCTGGGTCCTCATTTTACCGACTTCTGAAGGATGGAAGGCTGAGTCAACTTTGAGCCGCTGAGAATTGAACTACCGAACTGCTGGCAGCCAGGAGTAAGTAGCCTGCAGTACTGCATTCTAACAACTGCACCACCACAGCTCTTATCCTAGCAAATGTGTTAAGTGAATACACCAAATGACAGATAATCAGTTAATCATTTATGATAGCTTTTACCATGTTAAGCTAAATAAATATGTGAAGCAGGTTCCCATATGTATAGCCACTGTAATGCATAAGCACTAATTTATGACTTAGCAGAGTGATGTAGATTTTTCTGAATCAGGAATTACCCTTGGCCTTTATCTACATGGAGCTACGAGATGCACATGCCTGTCTCTTAAAAGCCATGTTAGATTTCATTGTAATATGCAGATTGTTCCCATGAAAATTAGAAAATTGATAGGTGGACTCCTCAACAACATTGGGAAATGAAACATCGGCTTTTTATATGTTCTATTTCTTCTATCCCTATCTTAATTGATTCTTCAGGAAAGGGTTTTCTTCTGAGCGGCAGGATAATGACACATATTGATTGTGAATCTAAGCCTTCTCTTTGTCCTCAGCTGAATAATGAGATTCCTTTAAACAAACACCTTTGCAGTGGCTTTTTTCTCCTGCTGCCTCACCTTCTCTAGGCTGCATTGCTGTCGTTACATGTCTGCTTCACTAGCAGTGTGGCTGACTGATTGAGGACACTGTAAGAAAAATGTTTCTAGGGCATCAGTCTTTAACTTTCTGAGATTAGGACCTGTAGTATTTTTCACCCAGACTTTACCCGTAACTCAGGTATTCTTCACCTTGAGTCTGAAGAGACACTTGTGCATTTGGCCCGAATGCCTGCAGGAAAAATATTTGGCTATTCTCAAGACTCGGACTTAATATTAGAGGGTTCAGGGTGGAAACCAATGCCCACACCGCTGCATGTGCGATAGCTTCATCGTGGCCCACATTCATGCTCAATCTTATCAAAGTGATGTTGGCATGACAGGAATACAGAGCGCACCGGGGAGGGTACATTTGGGAACCAGCTTCTTAAATAATTTATCTAGTTAGATTGCCACTGCTGAGAGGCTATTTATGTCCAAATAGCAGAGAGTTCCAAAGTTAAAAACCAAAACTCCAATGTAAGAAGAAGCAAATAGTAGGGTTGACAACATCTGAGCCAGCTCTTATGAATCAGTGCTGATCTGCAGCACTTAGTAGCTAGTGGTGCCACCGTGTTGTAAAAATTCTTTTTCATAATATCATTTCTGCAATGGGTTGGCTGTTAAAGACATAATAATATAGGCTATGTTGTGGTTCTGATTATTTTACACTTTTACCCTTTTCATGAATTTGATATAAGAACATAGGAATACATGTAACAGTGTTAGATTAGCTGAATGTCATCTTAGACCAGAACATGACCAGGCAGATGCCTTTTGGCCAGCAGGAAATGGGGCGAGTTAGTTTAGATACAGAAAAATCCAGATTTTGATCAATATACTGTATTGCAAAACGTTATTTCCCATTTGCTTCTAGTTGCAGGCGGTGACCCTGATATTTTATTGTTTTATTTGGCCTTTGCAACAAACAAATAAACTTAGTTCCAGATGAATGGGTAAACAACTGAAAATAACTCTTTGAATTGAAGAAAAATTCAGGCTTAACTAGGGAGCGGGTGTCATTGAACACAGTAAGACATAACCTAAACTAAACTAAACAGGCACAGGAAAATGCTGGTATCAGTTCATTGAGCAAGAAGCCAGACGTTCCTGAAAGCTACCTGAAAAAGTCTGATTTTGCCATAGAAACTTGCTGTTCTCAAAACAAATCTCATTTTCTGCACATTCATGTCATGTTCAGTTGAACAAGTGGACATAAAATCTTGTTAAAAGTATTCAGCAGAAGAGAAGGCCCTTTAGGGTAAGAAAAGAGACTTAACAGTCTCTGATGACTAAGTCTTTTCAATCATTAGTATGTGCTATAGCAGATGCTTTGCTTTGATGAGATTTACAAAGTCAGTTCTGCAGACCATTCTATAATCCCAGTTATTTGCATCTTACACAATTGCAACTAAATTGAAATTTAAAATTTCAGCTTTAAAATTTCCCCTTACACAATATCCATTTTGATTTATTAAAAAAGCAAAAATTTAGTCCATCTTTGCCCCGCCCCCACTTTTTCCTCACTATTTCCTTACTCCCAAGTTTCCAATGCTGCTCATTTTATAGTGAGCAATTTCCAACGTTAAAGAACATATTTTAAACTGATTGGTGCACACACCATCTGGGTTCAGATTGGAATGGTTTAGTACTAGGGAATTCTGGGAGTTGAAGTCCATACATGTTAAAGTTACTGTTCTGTTCTGTGTGTTGGTAAGGCATTGAGACGAGGCAGGAGTAATAACAGTTGTTACTTTATTAAAGCTTCAACAGAACCTCAACAGAACAACACACAAGATGGCGCAGATCTCTTTTATACCCTTTTGCAGGGACAGCGTCAGCCAATAAATGCAATGTATTTTCCCGCTTTGCACGTGCGCAATAGGCTGAAGACAGCCTGTCTGGCCCGGGCAGACCACGTGGTCTGCCCGGGTCTCTCTGCAGCTTCCTGCACCTGCTCTGTCAATCACAGGCCCAGGACATAACAGTTACCAAGTTTGAAAAACAAGGTTTTAGACATCTATGGATATTCTCAACCATCCAGGTCATGGTGTCCCAAAGGTGCTTTTTCCAAAAGGCAGCTGGACTTTCTGGTTTTTTTATTTCTTTGATAACATTTTGTTTCTCGTTCAAGAAGCTTCTCCAGTTCTAACTGATTAGTGGGGAAGTCTTGAGATCTTTTCAAGGGAGCTTTTTATTATATCATCAACAAACATGGAAACTAGATTGGTGCTGATACTAATTTTTGCTAATCACCCAAGACAATATAACTTACTGCAAAAAAGGATAGGAGATAGGGAACCTTTTTGCCCCTGGAACAATGTTAAATCAGAGTTCCCAGCATTTTTAGCCCATCCAATAGAAAAGATTCTACGGTAGCAGCAGTAATTTGGGTATTTGGCAAGCTTCCTATTTCTCATGTGTGTACAATTCATATATAAGTACAGTTCCTCCTGGAAATTGGCTTTGTGAAGGAGGGTTCCCCCCCCAAAAAATAAGTTCTTTACTAAATAATGGGATTGAAGGTTCCGAAAGCCCATAAAATACAAAGTGATTTGATAAATAAGTCATAGTTGCTTTAGTTACCAGAAAAGTTTCTATATTTATGTTCTACACTAACCTATTCCTGTGTTCATAATTCACTGCCATTACTTACTGTCTCCTCAGTCTCCTCTGACTACTAATAAAGACTCATTAGCTGCTATTATTTAAAACACTGGACTTTTAAGAAAATAAGGCACATTTGTAGATCATTCCCCAACTAAAGACAATCCAATATTATGCAAACATTACACCTCTTCATTATTGGTAAAGGTCCTAAGCACATCCTATTTATAGTATGCTATGGCAGCCTCTCTGATAAAGAACACATCCTCAGATAATAACAGTCTAACTTTGGAATTCACTTTGCTTGTCTGTCTACATTTCTAGTTGAGTCATTATACTTCTGGTCTTGTAAACCAATTAAAAATGTTTATCGGTTCTTGGCCACTTTTGTGCTTCATGAATTCTACTCTGTCTTTCCATGTCAGTATTAATTCAACATAGCAAAGTCTTATACTTGTATTGGTGCTTGCTAAGGTAGCCAAGTTAATCCAAATTGGCAAACTAAATTGCAATTGTGGCTGCAGACTCTCTTTGCTGTCATTGACATTTTGGTTTGTATTCCACCTTTCTGAATTGAGGACACTCAAGAAAGTTAAATTCCCCAAGCCAGGAGAAAAAAAACACCTGACCTGACCTACTGGCATATTGGTCCCATCTCTGTAACATCACTCCACTTTACTGCACATCTCTTCAGCAAGTCTGTGTCCTTATTTAATGGCGACCTGCAGAAGAGGATGAAGTTTATCACTAGGAAGTGCAAATATACTTTTTAGGTCTCCAGTTTAGACTTTGGCCTCTTCTACTCATCTGCTGGCTAGGCCCCTCTTACAATTTTCTGTACTTTTATACAGCAGTATGAATAGTTGGGGGGGGGCTGCTCCTTGGATCTTTGGTTGAAAACTAAGAGAGAAGAGGGTTCATCCATCTGGCCAGGAGCGGGATGCTCCATTCGGAACCACCCCTGCTTTCTCTTAGTTGAATTTCCCTTTACAGGAAGGAAAACAATTAGTGTGGGATGTGTGGCAAAGCTAACCTTCACTCTGAAGGTAGGGTAGAAGTGAGGCTGTAACTGTTGTCTGCATTTCTGACCGGAGGAGGGAAACCCCAGGAGCTTGAAGGCATGATAAGGTGGGAATTCCCATACCCCACACTTGCAGTAGAAATGCTAATGACTGCCCTTGCGTCTTTTCATTTAGAGAGAGAACTGATCCAAGTGTTATAGGGTCAGCTTCCTAAGCTATAAATAAGACCCACAGCAGTATGGGTGCGGAGGCATTTTGTGTTTGTATTGAAAGAAAGACACCTTCTGCTACCCTTGAATTCCAGAATATTCAGTTGTTGACCTATGAGGCTGTTCCCTCTTCTTCTTCTTCTTCTTCCCATAGGCACAGTGCTTCGTCAGCTACTTTCCAAGAGTATTTTTTTTTAATGATAAAAGGTTATTCTAGTGTACTCTACCTGAGATAAAGTTAAACTGAATGTAGTGGGGTTAATTTCTGAATAAAAGGGCAAAGTGCTTTACTCTCTTTGATGGGATTTTGGTAGACAACTTACTAAAGTTAGACTTTGAAGGTTCCTCTGTGAAACTGTGCTATGAATAACCATGTTACAGAGCCCTGGTGGCACAGTGGTTAGAATGCAGTATTGCAGGCTAATTCTGCCCAAAGCCAGGAGTTCGATCCTGATCCAGCTTAAGGTTGACACAGCCTATCATCCTTCCGAGGTCAGTAAAATGAGGACCCAGATTGTTGGGGAAAATATGCTGACTCTGTAAACTGCTTAGATAGAACTGTAAAGCACTGTGAAGCGGTATATAAGTCTAAGTGCTAGTGCTATTGCTACAGTTCCTGGTCCAGTCTCTTTGTTTGTTCCTGTCTACATTATGGTAAAATATCAAATCAGAAGGTTTTAAGAGCTAGAGTGGTTATTACAGATGGTTTGATTCCATCTGGATTAATTATTGTGATACACTCAGGAAA
Organism: Protobothrops mucrosquamatus; assembly: GCF_001527695.2. Classification (NCBI taxonomy): domain Eukaryota; kingdom Metazoa; phylum Chordata; class Lepidosauria; order Squamata; family Viperidae; genus Protobothrops; species Protobothrops mucrosquamatus. Next base: position 120,268 of record NW_015387445.1, on the reverse strand, counting down.
AAGCATTGTGCAGTACCACAAGGGTGAGATCTAATTGAATGCCTTGGTATCTGTGTGCCATCACATTTCCTGGCACCCTGCATATCTTAATTCCACACCACATTGGTTCTGTCACTTTGCATACTTCTGGTTGTGCATCCAAGGCCCCTGCTGCAGTGCGGCTCTCTTTGACAGCTTCCAGAAGACATGAAATTTGGGGAATCTGTCAAGGACTTCAGAGGAGATAGAAGCCATTTGATTTTTAGCACATTTATGTTTCACCACAGCTGAGAAATGCTCCCATTGATCCAGAGAGAAAAGAGTCAGTTCCTGCTGGGTTATATAATGCAATCCTTTGACAGTTTACACATACCTTGGTTGCTGGGGAAACAAAAAGTTTAAAGTTCCTGAATGAAGGATGTGTGTTTGAGAGTCCAGAAATGAATAACGTTTTGAAAGAATTTAGTCACTTCAGTGGGGAAATCCTCAGATTATCTGATAAATTGAAACATTCACTTGCATTGTGTCTTATTTAATCTACTTACAGTAGATTGGCATAGAGTCCCATGTTTCCCCAAGGATCATATTTTGCAGACCACAAATCACCCTATTCCTGAACTGCATTTTTGACAAATGGGCCACAGTATTCCCACTGAACCAGGAAATTCTTGGCTAAAACTCCATATGGCAATAGTTCTTCCCTGTAATGCACAATAGAAGTTTTCTAATATGAATGTGTGTAAATCACTGAATTTATTGTGGAATGTCTAGGAATCCAAGTGTGACAGTGGATAGAATGAATAGGCAGGTAGAGAGATTATTACCATTCTCATCACATGCTATTGAGAAATTATGCCCATTTAATCTTTGCTTCACAGTAAACATTCGCTGGGTTCCGTGGGCTAATTCTGTATTTTCTAAGCACCAAGCTATTGTCAAGCAGCTGGAGACACTAGAGGAAACAGAAGGGAAGCAGTGTAATCTTGTATCACACAGTACACTGGGCCCTAGAGTCTTCAATAGACAAATGCTCCATTTGAGCATCATATAGGAGAGGCAGATGCAAGGAGTTTGAGGGTTATTAACAAACTCAGTGGCAAAGATCTATTCTACAGGGTGGTGTATGGGAGAGAGAGAGAGAGAGAGAGAGAGAGAGAGAGAGAGAGAGAGAGAGAGAGAGTTAATTGCAGCTGCTGAAGGAGATGGTGAAAGGATTTGTGGGGCAGGAAGTCATCTTGTGAATGGACCTTGTTTACTGTACTTTCTTACAAAGATAAAAAGATCTACCTCCTCAGCCGAACACTGCAGACTTAATCGTTCTGCTGAGAAACCTCCCACACACCCAGGCCTGGGGAGGGAGAGGACCAGCCAGGGGAGCAGGAGGAAGGTTCATTTTGCCCATGCGGTTTCAGGCACAGGCCAAAAGAAGCACCTCATTTTAATCTAAATTCCCTTACTTAGAGTGTTGTGACTGATGTTAATTGCAGCAAATAAATAGAAATGAAGTCTTCCTATCTTTCAGATGAGAGTAAAAGAGAGCTGCCTCTTTGTCTAAGAGGTGCTTACAGTTTCTAATAATAGGTGGTTCTGATTTTGTTGAAATTTATTGTGTTCTATTTGTAACATTTAGTCCCATCTTTTCTCCCAAGTAGCTCTAATTCCATTCAGGACTCTCCATCTTTTATTCAGCCCATGTTCCCTACAAGGGCAGATAACACCTAGTGGATTTCATGCTGACACAGGGTGTTGAACCTGGGTCTCCACAGTCAAGCATTAATTGCTATTCCAGGCAGTTCCTGAGCTAGGATCCAGGAATGTAGCAGAAAGTTCCCCATCCGTGTATACAGGCCCTTTTCCTTAGAGTAGGAGAAGCTAAATAAGAAGGATACCTCTGCAATATGCCCTGACTTTTTTTGAGAAACAGCAGCGGGGCCCTCTGGGGCTAGCGAAATACCAATGACTGCACTTGCTCATTTATATTTAATATGTCCCTGTTGTATTATGCCTGACATTTTCCTCCTCTGTAGTTAATACAAAGATTGAAGATGATTTAATTTGGGGAAATAATGCAGAGAGGAACTACTCATCACTGGTCCTTTTTCCTTGTGTAAAAAAAAAAAAGATACCTGGAGAGATTAGGTTCTCCTGCTTGAGCAGGGGGCTGGACTAGAAAACCTACAAGGTTCCTTCCAGCTTCTGTTCTGTTCTGTTCTGTTCTGTTCTATTCTATGGGTCATCCCTAAAAAATAAGATTGTTAAGATTGAGCGAGTCCAAAGACGGGCAACAAAAATGGTGCAAGTTCTGAGAGACAAAACGTATCAGGAAAGATTGAAGGAACCGAACATGTATAGCTTGGAGGACTTTGAAGGGAAAGGGGGAACATGACTGAAACCTTAAATATTAAGAGTGTGAATATAAGATTCTCGAAGGAACTATTTTCAATATTAAGCAAAAATCAAGAAAATGGGGACATGACCACAATAACAATAGCACTTAGACTTATATACCGTTTCACAGTGCTTTATAGCCCTCTCTAAGCTGTTTACAGACTCAGCATATTGCCCTAATAATCAGGGTCCTCATTTTACCAACCTCAGAAGGATGGAAGACTGAGTCAACCTTGAGCCAGTCAGGATCGAACTGCAGTCAGCCGGCAGTCAGCAGAATTAGCCTGCAATACTGCATTCTGACCACTGCACCAACATGGTTCAAACTGACAGGAGGGATGTTCAAAAGTAATGTTAGAAAATATTACTTCACAGAAAGAATATTGGAAGCTTGGAACCAATTTCCTGCAGCGACAGTGAATCAAAATCCTCAAACGGCAGACTTGATGGACCACTAGGTCTTTTTCTGCTGTGAGTTTTCTATATGTTTCTATTTCAAAAGAGACTCAAGCATTTTTGAAATCTAGAACTGTGAACATTTCAAAGTGGCTGAGACAAACGTACCTCCCTAATTCAGTGAACTGTAAGATGGAGGAGGAGGAGGAGGTATGGCATAGGCAGGCTATACTCAGCTTTAACCTGATTTAACTTTCCTGCAAAGATAATAATAATAATAATAATAATAATAATAATAATAATAATAATAATAATAATAATAATAATAATAATAATAATAATAATAATAATAATAATAATAATAAAAAAGTTGGAAGGGACCTTGGAGGTCATCGAGTCCAACCCCCTGCCCAGGCAGGAAACCCTATACCATTTCAGACAAACAGCTGTCCAGTCTCTTCTTAAAAACTTCCAGTGTTGGAGCATTCACCACCATTCAGTTGTTTACCTGATCTGGTCTACTTAGCAGGGTTGTCAAGAGGGAAGGGAAGAGCTCCATTTTTAGGTAACAGACCCTCAATTACTTAGAACCCTGATACCGATCACACCTGTGCATGTGTACACAACAATTTCTTCTTGCTATTTTTAAATTGTGCAAAGCCAGGCTGTATGACAAGTGTCATATCTACATAGGCTCTTCCAGGTTATATCAGGAGAGATCCTAGGGGGCTATCCTTGAAGGAAATTAATCTTATGAACTGCTCCAGACTGTTGACTGCATTATGACAGCTTTAATGACCTTTTGTGTAGTATTTCCCTGAAGATAATGTTGGGCTGTGCGTCCTCTAGCCACTCACTGATATAAAATTTTTAATTTGGGGAGCTATTACTGCTTAAATAACGGAATCATGACTGATTTAAGGCAAACAGTTTGGAAAGGGAGTGTAAGGAAAATGCTATAACTGGCAAAAAGTACACAGCACATTATTTACAGAGGAAACATAGACAGGAGTCAGTGCTGTGGATTATGCACAATGCCTAAGCCAAAAGTAGGGAATTTTCTCTAACCCTCTGACCCAGGACTGGAAAATGCTTCTGGATTAATAGAAAGGGGTGGTGCTGGCAACAGGTAGCGGCTATAAACCAAGATCTGTCAGTATGGGGCCAGATGTCAGAGAAGCAGCAAGCAGTTACAAAAGTAATTAGCATGGATCACAATACCTAAGTAGGGTTTCCAGCAGATGGAAACAGAGACATAGACCCCAGAGGAAAATGACTGAAGGTCTTTTCTTGCTTAAATTCTGAGGTTCATCCTATAATGCGGGGTAACATGTAAAGTAGAGCCAACAATATCATCCAAATACTGCAATCTGAATAGACAAAACACAATAAGAGCCATTGTGATGTGGTAGATAGAACAGACTAAGGAAATGTGGTTCAGGTCACAAAACTCACCTCTTCATCTTAGCCAAGCTTTCAGCTTCTCTGGATAATTACAGGGGCAAAATAGGAACAAGGAAGAACACAATGGCCATCTTTAGGAGAATCGGAGTATTAGGCTTTGACATGTGCTAGCAAGATTGTGTATCATCATCATCATCATCATTATTAACCTCCATCCTCCAAGTGACAACAATCAAACCATTTGTTGGGCTCCATATCACCCTGGGGTCCCAGGTCTGTCGGCAAACCCATGTCTTCAGAGCTTTTCAAAGGAGTTTCAAGGTGGGGGCCAATCTTATCTTTGCAGGGATGATGTCCCCTGGGGTGAGCCACCATGGGGAAGACCCTTTTTCTACGTTACACTGGATGGACCGCCTTACCCTGCCTCCCTGATCTGGTGGTTGAATAGATATAATTGGGAAAAGATGGTCCTTCAAATAACCTGGCCTCAAGCCGTTTGAAAGCCTTGCAACAGTAAATCCCCACTGAACCTTTTCCAATCCAGGACCTTAGCATTTCTGAGAGCTGAGGTTTCTGTCTTTTGCTGGCCTCTAGCAACTGCGATCTCTGTAGCATTCACATTGCTACATATGTTATATGTAGCTGTGTATAGATCTTTCGTTTTACCCCACTTCAGGAGTCCTGATTCAGTGTCTTCTGCCTTGTTTTCTCTTTAAGCACTCCTTGGGACTTTTCGCAGGCCGTGCTGTATTTGAAGAGCAGTCGAAATTTGCTGTTGCTGCAAAATGGACTGTGATTTCCCTCTCTCCCCTCATTCTGCAATAGCATGTTTCTCATTAGATCAGGATTTAACTGTCCTATAGAGCAGGGTCTCCAACCCCTAGTCTGTGGACCAGTACCGGGTCACAGCATGCCAGCAACCAGTCCGCACAAACAAGCAAAGCCCCATCTGCGGGATGCAGGCAGCACCCAAAACCAGACCCCCTCCAGTCCACCGAAAAACCTTTCTCCAAGGAACCGGTCCCTGGTGCCCAAAATAGGGACCTCTGCTATAGAGCAATTTGCAGTGCACTGTGGAAAACTTGCAATTTAGAATCAGGGGATCCTTACACTGTTCAGATTTGTTGACTTGTTTTAATAATTGTATCATTGCTCTTCGTTGGGATAAGGAACAGTCCCTGCAAAATAATGGCTAATCTCTCGTGTCTCTATAGATTTCTGCCAGTGCCATTTGTGACTTTTGTTATTAAAGGTCTCTTTGGGGGATTCTTCAGGTCAGGGAAGAAGAAGCAAAATAAGAGAAAACATCCTTTACATATTGTCAGTTATGGTTTTGGGTAGCTCAAATTTATTTAGGTTTTCTGATCTATTAAGTGGCTACTAATAATATTCGTGGTGACTCAGTGGTTCGAATGCAGTACTGCAGGCTACTTCTGCTGACTGCCAGCTGGCTGTAATTCGGCAGTTCAAATCTCACCGGCTCAAGGTTAACTCAGCCTTCCATCCTTCTGAGGTTGATAAAATGAGGACCCAGATTGCTGGAGGCCATAGGCTGACGCTGCAAATTGCTTAGAGAGTGCTATAAAGCATTGTGAAGTGGTATAAAAGTCTAAACCAGTGGTTCTCAACCTGTGGGTCGGGACCCCATTTGGGGTCGATCGACCATTTCACGGGGGTCACCAAGCAAGGCTGTCCGCCATTTTTTTCCCCCTTTTCTGGCGGGTGCCTTACCTCCCTTGGGCTGGGCCAGCTGGTGGTCGGCCTGCTCCGTCTCTGCCGCTTGCCAGCTACGCCTCGGCCGGCGCAGGGGGCGGAACCACGCATGCGTGGCGCTCCCGGGCAGGAAAAGTCCTTGACTTACGACCGGTTGGGTAGTCCTCAACTTACGACCGGTTTAGTCCTCGACTTACAACCGGTTTAGTCCTCGACTTACGACCGGTTTAGTCCTCAACTTACGACCGGTTGGGGTCGCGGCATTAAAAAGGTTGAGAACCACTGGTCTAAACGCTATTGCTATTGCTACTATAAACTATAATCTTCTCTTTAAAAAGAGTGACAGCTTCATCTCCCTTGCCAGGGATGGCTTTTTTAACTTGAATATTTTTAAACCTCTTCTACTGCATCCTCTTTCTCTATACAGATCCAAAGAAGTGCTTACTCCGTCTTCTTTGATGAGAAGTTTTCCATTCCCTTGGATCCTTCTATGTTGGAGGAAAACAGCTTGAGATTCTCTGTTTTTGGCATTGATGAGGATGAGAGAAATATCAGTACTGGTGTGGCTGAGCTGAAGTTGTCCGATTTGGGTATCTTTGTCCGGCCTTTCAACGCCTGGCTTTATCTGCAGGACATGAATAAGGTTCATCCTATTACTGCACACAGATTTGGAGTCCAGAAAGTTAGGCCTATCACTTGCTGGTTTTGTTACTATTGTACTGTCATGAAAGGGAAAAGGCCCTTGCAAGATTTTCCTATCTCAGGAGCCAAAATAACTTGGCTGTATCTCAATATGCCATGCCTTCCTTCAGGCAAGAATCTCCGAGCCTCCAGTTCTGTCATTATTGCTCTCTAAAATGAGTCAGTGGTCCCAAGAGCAATGGAGGAAAATCTCCGTGCTGTTAGTCAGACAAAAGCTATCCTTCTCACTTGTGACCTCCTTGGTTGAGGCTGTAGTTGCAGGAGGACTGGGCAAAATAGATTTCTAAGGACTAAATGAAACTAAAGTATTTAGGGGAGCTTCTTCAGCCTCTTGGTAATGCTCCACAATCTTCCCAGGTTGATGGCCCAGAGGGGGGGGGAGAAAGAGGAGATGGTTTAGTGCAGTGGTGGCGAACCTATGGCACGGGTGCCAGAGGTGGCACTCAAAGCCCTCTCTGTGGGCACGTGCGCCATCGCCCCAGTCCTAGGCCTTCAGCTGGGTTTTATAAAACCTTTTTGCTTTAGGCCTCCGCCGCCATGTGCAAAATAAAAAAAAGGTTCAATCAATCAATTTCAACTTCTCGTGGGGAAAGAAAAGTCCTACCCAGTCTGCCGTTACCACCGAAGCCACGCCCACCCAATGGGTCACACCCACCCGACACCCGACGATGCATAAGTGGGTTTTGGGTTGCAGTTTGGGCACTCGGTCTCTAAAAGGTTCGCCATCACTGGGTTAGTGGGAGGGGAAGCCATGTGTGTGTGTGTACGCATGCAGGAGCATCCATTGTTCACGCAAGTGGGGTCGAGAGCACCCATGAGGCTTGCACAAATGAGGCCCCAAATGCTTGTGCAAGTGGGGCCATGAGCCCCCGTGACACTCGCGTGAGTGAGGCCACGAGCCTCTGTGATACTCACGCGAGTGAGGCCACAAGCCCCAGTGACGCTCGCACAAGAGCCCCCATGCACCCATGACGTGCGAGTGGGCTATGCATACCCACCAGCCAGCCACTCACACGGTCCGGTTACGAATAGACCATGAACCGATAATAGGCCATGGCCCACAGGATGGGGACCCCTGCTCTAGGTTATCCGAATACCAAACTTCAGTTTTTAGGGCACCTTTCCTAGTGGCATTCTAATGTATTCCCCTTGCTCGCACTCGGGAGAGAAGAAAATAGATTATGCCATTAGTTCCTATGCAAGGCTTGTAGAATATTGAATGATGAATGTTCCCCATCCTTTTTATTTATAGGCAACTGATTCGGTGGGTGAAATCCTGCTGTGTCTTAGCTATTTACCCACAGCAGAGCGATTGACTGTAGTTGTGGTTAAAGCCAAGAATCTTGTGTGGACTAATGGAAAAATGACTGCAGGTCAGTAGGATCCCTTTTGTCCCTTCGTCCACCCCCTTCCCCAGTGCTGGATAAATTATAAACATGATGCCACAGCATTCAGTGAATGGGTCAGCAATGGTTGAGAGTGCAATCTTGTTCTCTTGCAAGTTGAGTAGAAGAGTTGGAATAATAATGTACCGCGATCTATTTTATCATATTTTCTTTAAGGATTAATTTAGTTCTGCTACAAATCCAGGGAGAGGAAAAAGTGATATACATACTAATGTCTGTAATGTATTCTCTATATTATAGAAGTATTGATCAGTGTAAAACTATGATAAGCTCTACTAAATTGTTATGTCACAAAATCCTTAGGATGAGTGGAAGAATTCTGATTTCTGTATGCTGGTAGCAAATGACTTTATTTCTAAATGCAGTGAATAATCCACATTTTCTACCCAGATTCTGAGACTGAAATTCATTCCAACCACTCAGTAAAAGCTTTGAAAAGTAGAAAGGGTGGAGTGTAGTGATCCCTGTGCCCCAGTTCTCTAAAGCAGGTTTGTAGGGCCAAAGGGAAACAAACACAGTGGCTGAAAATCTCATTCCTCCCACATCGGTCATCAGGTAGAATAAAATAATAATAATAATCTCCCCTCTCCGTGACCTTAACTTTTAACATTTGCTAAATCTAAATTATAGATAATTGATTTTTCCAATCATATAAGATTCAAGGCAGAAAATATGGAGAGGGATTGGTTGAGGGATGGAGACACTCGCAATGTGTTGCCAAGTTTCTATGATCTTTTCCAGAAAGTGATCATAGTAGGACAGCCATTGTATATTTTGGAATGTCTCTCTAAACATCAACTTACTTAAATAGCTGTTAGCAGAAATTGAAAATCTATAGGAGGTTACTGTCTTTGAAGAAATTAGGAAATGATCGGTTAATTTCCCATTTTAATTCATTGGATTTCTCCTGGTTCTGATCAGCAAGTGTGTTTGTAGAAGTTAACCTATTCTACCCTGAAGAGTCTGATTATAATGCTTTACAATCAGAATATGATGTGATTTTTTTTTTTTGGTCATGTGGCAGCATATTTTCTATTCATCCTTGATCTCCAGAATAATAATAATAAAAAACCAGAGGTGGTACACAGTAGCAGAAATTGCAGCCACTGAAGCTATGACAGAGTTTCAAAGATAAAATAAGCATGGTGCAAAAACCATTTCTTTGGAATATGGATCATCTCCTTATTCTTCCTTCAGATCCTTTTGTCAAAGTGTATTTGCTGCAAGATGGGAGGAAGATCAGCAAGAAAAAAACGGCAGTAAAGAGAGATGAGACAAATCCAGTGTTTAATGAGGCCATGATTTTTTCAGTGCCAGCAATTGTCCTGCAGGTAAGAGCTCTCTGGTTCAAATGATGTGCCCGGTGCCCTCCAATGAACCCCCACCACCACTACCCTGCTATGGGCACAGGCAATAAAACATGTACACTGCAGCAACATGCTGGTGGTTTTGGCATCCATCTCTAGCCCAAGCATTCCTGAGACATTAGGTGCTATCGTGCAAGTGGTGTTGAAGGACACATATTCTGTTCAGGCCCTGATCTATAACTTTACTAGAGTCTAGTTGGATTAATATTTAGTGGTTCACATTTGCATGTGATACTACAGATGAGCTGGTCCTGAATCATTCCAGTCAGGATTGTCAGCAGTGACTCAAGTAGTTGTTTTTTCCACAACCCTACTGTTTGAGATGCTTTCAGTTAGAGATGCCAGGGATTGAATCTGGGATCTTGTACACACTCTAATGTGCTCAGCTAGGCAGCTGTGCATTTTCTCATTTCAGCTTACGCTGAGTCAGGTGAATGGTGTATGATCATAAGTTAACTTCTGGCATGTCGATATATAACTATTTTACATGTAAGCATATCCTGCTAGACTTACATCAGTCACCGACTGCTTAAACAGAACCATTGTCATTGGCCTCTGAACGTGGAATAGTGACTCCCCCTGTGTGTCCTTCAGAGTTTGA
>NW_015387445.1:95208-109585 GCF_001527695.2 Protobothrops mucrosquamatus | reverse complement strand
TAAACTGCTTATATCAGTGATCGTGTGTACTGAAGGTTTTACTATGCATCACAGACTGAAATTAAAGGCAGCCTGTTGCAGGGTGCCCCCAAATTAGGGCACTGTGATAAATTCAGACCAGCAAAAGTAAATAAACTGAAACAGAATAGGCTTATAGCATTCCATTCTGCCTGTCTTAGTCTTGGTGATTTCACTAGTTTTTCTTGATGGAAAATAGATTCTGTCTACAGGGATTTGGCATAAAAGCAGAGGCTTTCAAATTAAATTCTGCGGGGGGAAAAAGCTGACATCGAAGATGTAAACTGAAACACCATGTCACTCGGTAGGCTGAATACTGTATATAACTCCTTTTGCTTTTCAGTCATTTAAAAGCTCTTGTGCTGAAATCTAATGAACCCTATCTAAAAAAATAATCTTCAAATGAGAAGTTACTGCATGAGGAAGCTTTATTCAGCAGCACCATGGAGACAAGTAAAAGGATGGGATATCACAATAAGAAAAGGCTTACTTTTCTTGTTTATCCCTCTTTTTCTTGAAGATGAGATGATCAGAGGAGATAGGACAAAGCTTCTGGAACAAGCGTTCACAAAAATAAGCAGAATTGGAACCATGATAAAAAAAATATTATACATAAATCTGCAGATTGCCTGAAGACTTATTAATGTTTCATTTGCAAACAGAGCAACGATTAACTTAGAATAAAGATCCAGTTGCTAATTGTTGTTGAAAGGTTGAGGTCATACACTTCAGTCTACATTAGAGCAGCACAACTTTTCCTAAATAATAGAATTTGCATTTGAAGACACATTTTGGAGTGGTTTAAGAAATTTATCCAAGATGAAGCTTCTAAAATTTGACTTGTTCAGACAACTGTCTTTTACTTCTCTCATGCAGTTTTTCAAGCCTAGCTTGAAAAAATCAGTTTTAAATGACTTTTTCCACATCTTCCTTTCCTTTCCTTTCCTTTCCTTTCCTTTCCTTTCCTTTCCTTTCCTTTCCTTTCCTTTCCTTTCCTTTCCATCCTTCTTGTTCCTGCTATGTCTTTAACTGTCTCCAAACCCCAGAAATCAGGAATGTAGATTGAGTGGCTTATTTAAATCACTGGTGACCTATCTTCTGGAGAGATAAAACTGATGTTGGTTTTGGAATGGGGTGATCAGATTCATAATATAAAGCCAAAAAATATTAAACTACATTAAATATTTTAATTAAACTAAAACCAGTTAGTCTGATTACTTTTTTAAAAATATAAGCCAGTACTACAGAAGTGGCTTCTGAGAAGATGCTTTGGTCTTGATGGAGCTCTGTAGGTACAAGATCATAGTCTCATGGTTCATGTTCCATTGCATGATTGCTGGCTTTTCAGAGTGGCTTAGGACAAAATGGAAGATTATACTGGTGTACACAGAAACACATTTTCCCATGATGTTGTGGGGCTTTCATGGCTCTTGAGAAGCTGAAGTGATGATCTGTGCCAAAAGAAACACTGCAAATATGGTTTTGCAGCATTTCCTTTACAGCTGTGGACTACTTCAAGTCACATTGGTGGGTAATTTCAGCACTGAGTTCCTGCAACATCTCCCTATCATCTGCTACCAGAACACAGTGGTATCTTGCAGTGCCCCTCTCCACCCTCTCCTGTTGCTCTGTGGTATGGCCTTGCCACTCCCCCAGCACAGTGGCCATCTGGAGATTTTTAGCCTTTTTCTCTCTCATCACAAATATGGGATGTTTGTTGGCTGCCAGTTTTTGTACCAATGAAATAACGGAGCACCAGAATGAAATCCCATTGAAGGCTCAAAGAGATGACGGAGCACAGGAATGAGGACACCCGGCAGCATTGCAGAGCTGTTGAAAAGGGTAAGATGGGAAAGCTTTGTGACTCTGGGCAAATTCCCCAACTTTCAACCTTCTAATTGCATTGCTTTATTTAAACTAAAATGCATAACTGGGTGTAGTTTGTCGATTGAAGGTAGCACAATTCCAATGCACTGTATGCCATCAAAGATTCTAACCCTAATTTATGACTTTACAGGAACTCTCTCTTCGGGTGACGGTCGCAGAATGCTGTGAAGATGGGAGGGCTGAAAATATTGGCCATGTTGTCATAGGCCCAGCTGCAGGAGGCATGGGCATCACTCACTGGAATCAAATGTTGGCTACCTTGAGGAAACCTATATCCATGTGGCACCCACTTCGACAAAGCTAAGGGCATACCTGCATTTCATTGAAAATAATCCAACACGGTGCTTAAATAACCCCAGGAGGCCAATGCTGTTGGAACAATGAATTTGTGAGACTATAAGAGTTAAAAAAAAATCTAAATATTCCTCACAAACCATAATAGCAGTGACAGATGATTATGTGATGATGGATTGCCAAATGAGACTACCCAAGCCTTGGAAAAGAATCATTGCTAAAACAGTGAGAGAAGAAGATATATAAATACAGATGGCTTCCTATTAGCTGGTGGACAAATAGTCTTTTGATTCCAACATTCTAAATCACCAACTTGGAGAGCCAGTCATTCTTGAAGTTCTTTTACACGGAGTCTTGTGGTTCCCCATTATTTTCCTCTATTGAAGGCTGAAAAGGAAAGCTTATAATATTTTACGCACTTGGCTTCACCTGTGTTTCGGACATGTTGACTTGGAAGTCAAATTCTTGGGAGTGAATGGGTCCTGCTTTGATATAAATATATATTTGAATCACAATCACATTCCTTCTCTCGTTCGTTGGGAATCAAGTCTTGATTAGTTCGGATAAATTTGGGCAAAATTACTTCCAACTAAAGTTGCTTAAGTCACATTTTTTGCAATCATTGTCACGGGTGTCTTATGGTTGAGATTCAAGTACTGTTGCCCCGTTTGCCTGTTTTGGAGAAGAAAACTAAAAGGCTCATATGTGAATAAATATTTGACAGAGTGAACTTTTATAAACAAAGATGTGCATCATTAGATATGTGGACTACTGCTTGCTGTAAATGCTCAACCAATTTGCTTTGAAGATTCATTAATCTTTCTCCTCTCTTTCAATTATGGTAAAAATGTAATCCCATATAGAGCACAGCACCATCACAGAGATGACCTCTGCTCATGCAATACCTACCTGGGCTCTGGTGTCCTGTTTAATTTCAATGTCCAATAGGAACATTATCATCACAGAGGATGCAATATTGTGCTTATCTACTGAGATGTAAATTCACTGGGCCTTATTTTATATATATGGTATAGAATTCAATAGCCAATGGACTTTTCCTTCCCCTTTTCACCATTTATCAGCAAATGGAGACCAGCCTGTTTATAAAGTGTGAATGCTTTATTTATTCAGTCTATGTGTGCTTGACCTCAAGAAGCAGTTGACCTCATACAGGGGCAGAAGAAGAGAGGAAGTGGAGTGGATACAGATGTATCATGCATGACAGATTCATCCTTAGAATAGTAAATTTGACTGGGTGATTTGTAATTCAAGATCACATCAGTCATAGGACACTAAATATTTGTATTTTGAGAAATAAAGAATGGCAGCTTGAAAAATAAAAATGAAATTGAGCAAAACAAAGGGAAATTCTATGGCAAAATATTTTATGGTTACTGAAAACATTGTGGGTGATGTATTTGCACCCAATAAGTCACTTTTGGTGAGATGGGTGGCTATATAAATTTGATAAGTAAATAAAAGTAAATAAAAATATCTTTTTCTGTTATTAATTTTAAAATTTGTAAAAAGAATGTAGGAACACCAACAGGATAAAAACAAAAATCTTAACCTCGCAAATAACTAAGTGCTGTTCTGATATGATTTCTAGGCAATCTGTCGTCTTTTTGATCCTCACGTAGTAATTTTGTGAACGTCTGATTAGTTGGCTGACTTTCTAATTTGCAATCGATTTAAAATCTCAGCAGTGGCACATGCAAGACGGAAAGTAATATTCCTATATCTATATCAATATCACATGTTTGCACCCCCATCCATCATATCAAGATATCAAGAGCACGCCAGCGGCAATACACTGCAAAATCCCCAAGACTCTGTTTCCTTGACACCCTTGGAAAAACCATTTTTTCCTTCTTCCCTTGCATTAGAAAACATGAGTTTCACTGAGATCAGCCTGTCTGTGTGGTAATTCATTTTGACTGGACAAGACTGGCCTGTCCACCTTCCTACCTCGATTTCATTTAGTCCAGCTCAAGAAATAGCCAGCTTTGAATTGGGATTTGCTGGGATACCACACAGAGTTTCCTACACTTGCTCCGGATGAATTCAAACTTTGTCTCCTTGTGATGGAACAGAAGGTCTTTTTTTAATTCATGGACCTCGGGAAGCTCAGTCCAGGGTGGGATAACTTCACAACTGGCATGTTGTGGAGGCAGAACATGGACTGCCGTAGCTGCCTGGTATTTGCTAAGGATATCCCTGTGAACTCCAGAGCAAAGCCTTGCTAAATATGTTCAGAATTCAGGAATGGTGAGGACGAAATGGGAGAATCCCAGGAGGGATTGGAAAGGCATTGGGAATGGTTTGAAAAATGCAACGAATGGTGGTGTGGCAGAATGCATTACCTACGGTCCAAAGAAGCATTAAAATATATCTTTAAGCTTCCTCCAGCTCTTAATACTTACTGATCAACATTTTGAAAGCAAGATTTCCCTAAGGGAAAAGCTTTTAATTCTTGCATGTGACAAATAGCTTGCTTTTGGGTGGATATGCCATTTGTTTTTATAGCACACACAGACCTGTATCTGACTTCTTCTCCAGAAAATACACCTCTTCCCATGCTACCAAATAATGGTGAGGATCCCCACAAGGTGTAAATTCTAGAAAAGTTGCGCTCTCTTGCAGCCCAGACTAGCCCTTTACCAAAGCAGAAGCTATGCCACTAAGGAAAAACATGGCATTCAATAAAGGTAATTTAAACATCTCCTGTGAATAGTGTCTAGGGAACAGACTGTTTTAGCACAGAGAAGAAGCCGCTGACAGCTTAAAGATCTTTTCAAGGATTAGATTATACAGACAATGGATCTCCTTAGGAAATGGATTTCATGTAGCAGGAAAACATTTTCTGAAATAAAGCTAGATAGGAAATAGAACCTGTTAAAACTAGGAACAGATGCTTTAAAAAAAACCAAGTTCTTCTATTTCAGATGTCTGGGATACAAATCTCACAGACCTCTCATTCTAAGTATTAAGCCCTGAAAAGGGAGGCTGTGTCCTGTTTTGTAATCCATCCATTCATTCTTGGGGCTTAGAGAACAAGGAGGTCTGTGTGAGCAAAATCATACCCTTCTGTTTGTTTTCTTGTTAATAATCAGACTGTCTGAGAGGTTTCCATTTGGATTCCTGCACTTAGCAGGAAGTCTGATTTGATGGCCTAAACGACCTCTTCCCTCGCTGATTCTAGTATTGTTTATGGGCATGAGAGAACTTTATTTGACATGATAAAACTTTTACTGATATGTTGCTAAGGCCTGTGCTCTGAAGCACTGATGTGCTGTGGAGGGTGGGGGTAATAGCTAACACATGCTTCTCCTGAGCTTGTAATAAATCAATGAGTGCATAGATGTTGTATGCTACATTCTCACAGTGAGAACATTAATATAGGGTTAGTAGCTTTTCATAGGCACTCATCTTCCTTCCAAATGCCCTACAATGAAATAAGCCAACTGGGATAATCTTGATGAAGAAAGTTTTCATGGAGAAAATCTATGTGGTTGCTCAGGGTCAACATAATCAGTCAGTTGGCAGAGAGACCTTCCTTGAATGGTGCTCCTCTCAGGAAGAAGCCCTCTACCAAAGGTTGAAGGATTATTTTCCTCTGTTCCTGCTGTACTACAGCCTACCCAATTTAGTGCGCCTCTCTCTCTTTTAGTAGTACAAAAGCAGAAATACAAAAACTTGATGACACAATCGGTAGATTTCTTGGAATGGTTTGAGTTTTGGACTCATCCATATAACACTAGTAAAATAGCAGAGATGATGATGTAGGTCTATGATATAAAATCTGCATCCAGGATAGGATTTTAAATTTAATAAAGAAAAAATACTCCCTCAGCTTTGGAGGGAAAAAAAGAAATGGATTAAGTTAACACACCACTTCTGGTGGTCTGTTTCTAAAAGTAGGATTTCCATTCTCTTTATTGGCCCAAACAACACTGGCTTTGTTCACCTGGTGTGATTAGCCAATGAAACACACACAAATAGTGGAAGCCAGAAACTCTTCTTTTATTCCAAAGAGATAAACTTGGGGCAGATGCCACAAATCAATTGCACAAGTTTGCAATTTTACAGCATATTTAGACAGTTTCAGGCAAGGAAGTTATACAGCTTTAATTATTATCGGTCAATGCAAATAAACAACTCCCTGCATAACATCACTAGGCAATTATATTTTCATTGGGGAGTGTGCTTCATTATCTAAGCTCCCTGCCTCTGGGCATGATTTTGACTATACTGATGATGAATTTTCGTGACCCCCATAGTGAGGCAACTACTTGCAATTTTAACTGTCTGCCTAACAGAAGAATAAACTTTCCCAAATGGCTTTAAGCTACTCCCATCATTTCCCCCTGTAACACTCTGTACCAGGGGTCTTCAAGCTTGGCCCTTTTATGACTTGTGGACTTCAACTCCCAGAAGTCCACAAGTCATAAAAGGGCCAAGTTTGAAGACCTCTGCTCTGTACCAACTCATAGTGAAGATACTGATGTGTCGCTTTTTGGGGGTGTTGGAAGCATAAGTAATAATTGGGATCATGGTTAGGAGTGTAGAAGTTTAGAACCATGTGTGTGTGTGCATCATCCCTTTTTGGAAACAATCCTTTAAGAACAGAGGAGCACTAAGGAAAACACTGCATATACAGTAGCACCATACCGTGAGTCCAATCAGTCCCCAAAAATATGATCATAACAATTAGCAATTTTAACCACCCAAAACTGGGTAGCCAATTGGGGAGAGAGTGCCAGATATTGAAAAAGGATGGTAAGGAAGCATCAGTTTGTGCAATAGCATGAAAATTGGCAGACTGGTTTGAGATTACCTAGACATCAGCAAGAACCTTATCCTGTTGATCAATAAAAGTGCAACTGCTAGAATTAATGAGAACATAAACATCTCCTTGGCTAGCTAAGAGGAAATCCAGAACTATACGATTTTGGATGACAATTCGTAATACTGAAGTCGCTTCTGCTTGTAACCTACTGATTGCATCTGCTAATACTTCCCATAAATCTCTTTATTTATTAGTATCAACTCTGGATATATGTAGTTAACCCACAAACTCCTTTTGCTTCATTGCTTATTTAGGGTAGATCAGCATCTACTGGATGACCTTAATAAACCTTCAACATATCAGCAAGTGGTCACATATCTGACTCCCAGATATCTAACAACAGCAATGACTATAAAAAGACTTTTTTTGCTCCTAAATTAAGTGCTGAATAAAAACACTAAAGATAAAACAGGGAATAAATTTTTTTGTGAAAGAACTTGTTAGTTTAAGTCCCGGATTTCTGATGACAAGTTTCTAAGTTGAGCATGTGCTTAGTGTCTACACTACACTATACACGAGCCGCTATGTTGATCTGGTTCTGGTTGGGGCTCCTCAGAATTATACTAAAATTATACTAAATCCCAGGTGCTAACGTCTGCTTGCCCTCTCAGTGATGGTAGATACGTGCTGTCAGTATGTTGTCTTTATGTGCCACCCATCTGCCTGTATAA
Source organism: Protobothrops mucrosquamatus (assembly GCF_001527695.2). Taxonomy (NCBI): domain Eukaryota; kingdom Metazoa; phylum Chordata; class Lepidosauria; order Squamata; family Viperidae; genus Protobothrops; species Protobothrops mucrosquamatus. The sequence goes on along the minus strand of NW_015387445.1, from coordinate 101,866 downwards.
CCATTTGGATAACCTCCTGCCATGAATCTCCCACCTGTGCCTGATGCTCAACTGTAATGGCATCAGGAGCCAGCCCATCCCCCTCTTTCCAAAAATACAAGGACATTCTCTCTTCTTGCATCTGAACAGATGGTCATGAATAATAAGTGAGTTTCCTGAGAGATGTTGCCAGTTATCAGTCACGGGACTCCCTCTCATTCTTACAGAAAAATATGAAATACAAATGCCTCTGTTGAGTCAAATCTGTCTATTTATATGTAGAAGGGAACTGCATCCAACTCACAGGCCTCTTCCAGTTGCCAAGGTGCAACTGGAGTTTTCTAACAACTTGGAGACCTGAAAAAACATGCATGTAAAGGTTCTCATACGTCAATTTCTCTCCAGCTCATTTAGTGTTTATGTATTGATTGTTGTATCAAAACACTTTTCTAACTGTCCATGGAGTTGTCCATAAAATTAGGGAGGCATGAGTACTGGGAAAGGAGGGAGGGAGGGAGGGAGGGAGGAGAGAGGAAGGAAGGAAGGAAGGAAGGAAGGAAGGAAGGAAGGAAGGAAGGAAGGAAGGCTATAACTCAGATTATTATAAAGAAAGAGTGAGCCAAAGCAATGTCATTTGAGCATTATGATCTTATAATTAGACATTATTGTACCATCTTATGTCACAGTTTATCCCAGTTTTATGAAGCACCCAAAAACTCTTTTTTCAACTGGAATATTTTTGAAGAGAATTTGAATCTTTGAACACTGGATGTGAAGAGGAAAGATGCATTGTATTTCTCATTCTGTACGTTGAGTAGATTTATTCTGCAATCAAGATCCATGAAACAATAACATTTGATATTTTTATCTTACTATTAAATGTCACAAATATCTGTTTCTAAACTAGAACACCAAGGAAGCTCCTGAATAAAATTCTGCATGGAGGAAACTCAGAAAATTGCTCTACCAAGCAAATCTAATTTTTTCTGCCCTAGAAGGAATTAAATTGCTTCAATAAATGCTGAACTGCTTAGTTTGCATAAATGTTCCCTACGTGCATGCTTTACAATTCAGACTTAAATATGTTCACTTGGATAAAAGTCCCACTGGTTACATTTGGACTTGCCTGCTAGCAAATATGATAGCAAATTAGAATACTTAAAAATAAGCACACCAAGCATGACATGATGGTGAGAGAACAGGTATATGAAACTCATAAATAGGCTGAGTTATTGGCAAACAGAGGGTGGGCACTTATTTTTTGTATTGTGATGTTTGTTTAGTTAGAGCAGACACTTCAATGTCTTTCACCGGTTTTATTGCACATACCTTTGTGTTGTGCCTGGGGCTTCTTTGGGCAGAGCAATGAGTTCATATGATGACTGCTATCTTTCCTGTAGAGTTTGAAGCTTATAATGTCCAGGCTGACTGAGAAATACTATTGATTCAGGTCATGTGCACACATGGGGCCTCCTGCCCCAGAGCTGGCAAAAAAAACCACACTACCCTAAATTTTACTAGCCAGACGGTGCACCCTTAATGCATATCCCAAAATGTGTCTGAGATGCTGTTCATACAGAGAATCACATACCATGTTCTAGTCTAGGGTGAGGTGATGATTCCCTCAGCTGAAATTCCAGCATTGTCTAACCATGTGAAAAGCCGGCATGCACAGCCATCTGCTTACCCATGCATTACATTTTTTCCCCTTCTTTCCTTTCATACCTTTGTCTGATTTAACTTTTTCATTATTTCTTGAAACTATTGATTGACTGGTCAACTGTTGATCTATTATCTTCTAGGCCAGTGGTGGCGAACCTATGGCACGGGTGCCAGAGGCGGCACTCGGAGCCCTCTCTGTGGGCACACGTGCTGTTGCCCCAGCCTCGCCTCCCCCTGTGACCCCCTCCTCTCCAGCAGCCCCCCTAAAGGAGAGTCGCCCCTGAGCGTGGCCCACGCGGAGCAGCACAGCCAAGGATATGGCAGCCAGGCAGCATAGACAAGATTCTGCCCTCACACCCCATCGTGCACAGTTGATGCTGCAGGGCGCGGGCAGAGGGCATGACTGCCATAGCGCTGATGGGCTGCCTGGGTGATCTGCGGCAGGCCCTGGAGGTGATGAGTGGCCCTGCGGGCAGGCGGGACGAGGGATGGGAGGGTGGAGCGGGGGCGGGGCAGGGGGTGGAGCGGGGGCAGGGCCAGTTTTTGGGCACTCAGTCTCTAAAAGGTTTGCCATCACTGTTCTAGGCTGCAGTTAAGAATGACAGTTTTGTATTTTCTGACTGCCATCTAGTGGCTGTCTGGATATCTGCAGTTGCTGGATAAGTGCTGTTGAAGAAGAGGAGAAGTTTGTAAAAGAAGGTGACCTCTGTGGGAGCCTGCAAAGTTATTTAACAATCCTATGAAATTAGATGAGAAGAAAGGAAGAGTCAGGGCTCTTGAAAACCCCAACTGCTGGGACGGGAATTCCTGTGTGGCATGCTTTCAAAACACAAGGGCAAAGTCTTTTCAGTTATATGTCTAATTACTTTGAGGGGCTGCCACAAAGAAGAGAGGGTTAACTTATTCTCCAAAGCACCTGAAAGCAGGACAAGAAGCAATGGATGGAAACTAATCAAGGAGAGAAGCAACCTAGAACTAAGGAGAAATTTCCTGACAATTAGAACTATTAATCAGTGAAATGACTTGCCTCCAGAAGTTGTGGATGCCCCAAACCTGGAGGTTTTTAACAAGAGATTGGGCAACCATTTGTCTGAAATGGTATTATAGGGTTTCCTGCTTGAGCAGAGTTGGACTAGAAGATCTCCAAGGTCCTTTCCAACTCTGTTATTCTGTTATAGTTTCTTTAAGCCCAGAGATCCAAGCTTTACACTCTGTAGATCAACCAAGTGACAGAAAGACCCATTGGAGGAGTTCAGAAGGATCTGGGTTCCCTCAGAGCTGAAAGAGGGTTGAGGGAGATAAGGGACTGGAAGGGGGTAGTCCCACAGAAAAGCAGCAGAATTAATTGGAGCTATGGGTTTGCTAACACAGAAAACCTCATTTCAGCTGCTTCTCCTCCTCACAACATCATCATATCCTGCATGACATATATGCAGTGGTGGGAGGCAGGATAAGACAGAAACAAATATTTCCAGATCAGAATATCTCAATGGTTTATGTATACAAATGCACACGTCTTCTGCGAGGGAGCTAGCAGAAAGAAGTAAGAAACCATTGCACAATTTAAGGACCACAGAACATTGGTTGATATAGGACAGCTAGCAGAGGATCAGTTTCTGACTAGATGTCACAGTCAATGACATATAGTAATTAAGGACTTAGGGAGGGCCATGCTCAATCCCACTCAACCATGAACACCCATTGAGTGACTTTGGCTCACTCTCTCAGCTCACATTGCCTGACAGAGCTGGGGTAGGGTTAAAAAATGTTCCTGAAAATCAGAAATGGTGAATCTGATCCATCTTTCAAGAAGAGACTGGACTGCCATCTGTCAGAAATGGTGTAGGGGGGGGGGGGGTTGAACTAGACTAGATGACCTACAAGGTCCCTTCCAACTCTGTTATTCTGATTCTGATCCTTTACCCTAGAGATTCAAGATGGAAATACATTTTTAAAAGGTGCTTAAAGTGAGATATGGACAACTTTATGTAGTATTTAATAGCCAAACCATTTAATTTAATTAATTTAATAATTTAATTTATATACCGCCCTTCTCCCGTAGGACTCAGGGCGGTGCACAGCATATTAAAACAGACAAACAAAATACATCAAAGAACAAAAAACCCCCATAAAACCAAATTAAAAGCCAAATATTCGAAGCTGTGTGTCAATTAAAATTTTCTTAAAATCATCCCTACCTAAAATCCTCCCTAGGTCAGNCTTAAAGCGCACCCGGAAGACCACTGGTAACCAGTGCAGCTCGCGCAGCAGCGGTGTCACATGGGAGCGACGAGTCCCTCCCAACACCGCCCGCGCGGCCGCATTCTGGACCAGTTGAAGTCTCCGGGTGCTCCTCAAAGGGAGCCCCATGTAGAGAGCATTACAGTAGTCCAGGCGAGAGGTGACGAGAGCGTGAGTGCAGTTTGTATCTAACTCCTGCATTCGTAAAACACTTGGACTATAAAAGTGCAATTATAACATGATTTCTGTCAATGAAGTGAACTGGTCTGAGTAAGCTTGGCTATCTTTCTATCTAGATCAGCATTTCTCAACTTTGGCAACTTTGAGATGTAAGGATTTCAACTTTAAATTCCCAGCCAGCATTTCTGTTTTCTCAGGTTAGACCAATAATTTCTAGGTCATAAGAAGCTTTACTAATTGTGTCATGGGAAGGAAGGAATTAAAAACCCAGATAGGCACAATTAGTGGGTAATGATGGTTTCTTCAGGCATTTTTAGGCCAGCATTAGTCACAGGCAACTTCAAAGAGTTGGTAAATGGGATTACAAGAACATATTTGAGCATATAGATGTTGAAGGGGGGCAAATGACAAAATGTGCATTGTGACATCATAATGCCAACTCTGTTCTTTATGTCCTTGTGTACAATATCATGGTGCATGTTGTACTTGGCATTATGGTTAGGAACAGATGTCTAGGTGGCCATATAATGTTTTAGGAAAGACTGTGGAAATGGTTTGCTATTATCTTTTTCTGGGATCATTTCCCCAAGGTGTTCTGCCAACCCTTGAATTTCTTGGTAGCCTCCCATTCAAATACAGATATAGTCCTCACTTAATGACCAGTTGCTTAGTGTTATGACAGACACCCCCCAAAAAATACTGACTAGTTCCAGAATTCCGATGATGATACCTCCCCCTGCAATCACTTGACCTTCTGGGTCCTTGGAAACTGGCTTGTATTTATGGCTAGCTGTCATGTTTCACAGTCATGTGACACTATTTACATGCTGCTTTTTGCTAGACACTGTCCTTTTCAAGTAGTTTCTGGGCCAAAAACACCCATAGGAATGTATTGACCCATGGAGTTTGCTTATCAATCACTGCAAAAAAGTGGGTCACACAGATGCCTTGACTTACAACCATCATGACTTATGACAGAAATTCCATCTCTAATATGGTTGTAAGTGGAGGATTATCTATACTAACCTGCAAAGGGCAAAGGGAGGGGCCTTGGAGAACAGGAGGGAGAGCCTCTACCAAGGTAAGGATCAAATGACTTAGGCCCATTTCAAGAAACTAACTTGAGAAAACTTTTCAGACAGGCTCCTCCTTAATTCCCACGAAGATAAAAATGAGGGAGGGGAGAAGTACATTCAGACTTTCAAGAACCCATTACTGTAGCTGTTCCAATAAAAGGAGCCCTAACCTATATGGCAGTGATGGCGAACCTTTTAGAGATTGAGTGCCCAAACTGCAACCCAAAACCCACTTATGCATCGCCGAGTGCCGGGTGGGTGTGGCCCATTGGCTGGGTGTGGCCAATTGGGTGGGCATGGCTGCGGTAATAACAGCAGACTGGGTGGGACTAAAAAGTTCAACCAATCAATTCCAACTTTGCAAGAACTTTTTTTCCCCGCGAGAAGTTGAAATTGACTGATTGAACTTTTTTTTTTTTTTTTTTGCACATGGCAGCGGAGGCCTAAAGCGAAAAGGTTTTATAAAACCCAGCTGAAGGCCTAGGACTGGGACAACGACGCGCATGCCCACAGAGAGGGCTCTGAGTGCCGCCTCTGGCACCCGTGCCATAGGTTCGCCACCACTGCTATATGGCATTGGTTTTTTAGCCCAGTGTACCTTCTAGGGTTGACCTAACTAGGTCTAATCCAGGCACACTGGCTGAGGAATTCTGGGGCCAAGTCATAAAAGGGCCAAGTTTGAAGACCCCTGGTCTAACCCTACTTATCTTTTTTCCTGATCAGCCAGAGCTGCCTAAGAACTCCCACCTGAGCTGAGTTCTTTCATTTAATCTATGAATTTATTTGTAGATTGCCTGGTAGGGTAAGAACACTCCTGGCTGTTTACATACAGTGGATACAATTTGATAAAAGCAGATATTAATAAAACCTACGGTGGATAAATTCAGAAACACAGGAGCATCCCTGCAAATGCCCCACCTTGACCATGCTTCCTTGAGAGGAAAGGAGGAATGCTTCCCCTCCGTTACACTCCCTGGCTCTGACTGCAAAAACTTCCAGCGTGAGCAAATCATCCTCAGCAAATCTGCTTTTTCTCTATGGACAGTCATTATCTGTAAGTGCTTAGTTATTTTCCACTCAATCAACATGGAACACCGGGATTGCATTTTCTGCAGACCCAGCCCTCCTTTTCTTGGCATAGTTGTAGGATTTCATTCCATGGCATCATTTGAACCTTTTTTCCCCCTGCACCCTGGGAAAAAAGAAAGATTTTTCACTGGAATATAAATTAAGATGTTGATTGTACTACACAGCTGCCAACAATGGAGCAGACGGAGGGTGCAATAAGAGGGTAATGAGCCAATGCTAAAGATGAAAACGCTATAAGAAAAGCGAGACAAGGAGCGAGACTGCAAGTGAGAGTATCTTTAAATGCTTGGTCTGCCAACTGGAGTATGACTAGTTTCAGGAAATTATGGCAGGTTCCAGTTTATTTTGCTCAGAGGAGATGTTTAAATATGCCTATAACAGCCTCCCTCAGACTTGAAGTTTGGCTCACAACTCCGAAGTTCCCTGCTGCA
>NW_015387445.1:63133-94474 GCF_001527695.2 Protobothrops mucrosquamatus | reverse complement strand
TATAAGAAAAGCGAGACAAGGAGCGAGACTGCAAGTGAGAGTATCTTTAAATGCTTGGTCTGCCAACTGGAGTATGACTAGTTTCAGGAAATTATGGCAGGTTCCAGTTTATTTTGCTCAGAGGAGATGTTTAAATATGCCTATAACAGCCTCCCTCAGACTTGAAGTTTGGCTCACAACTCCGAAGTTCCCTGCTGCACATCCCCAGGGTTGCAACACTCTGGTTGACCATGAGAGGACAGCAAAGACAGAATTCTGCCCCATCATGGCCATGCAGAATTTTGCAGCCCAGACATTACAGAGATGACTCCTGACCATTTTAGACCATGGGACTGGGACTAATGGGAATTGTGGGAATGACTTGCTGAACAGTAAGATCAACCTTGCTTGGAAGAGGATTACAAAGCAGTGGCCAGAGAATAATTTCTCTGCAATCTTGTCTGTTCACACCCATCAGTGCCCTCTTAATAGAAATCTGACTGAGAACTCAGCCTCTCTAATTCTATGTGAGAATGGACTGCTGTGGGACTTAGTAAAAGAAACTCAATATGGTCCATGATGCCCTTGTGTAATGAAGACTCATCTGATTCTGGACTGACTGCAGGTATCATCTAAGATAAAGGTAGAATGAAACTGGATAAACTATGGAGAAAACAAAACCCTAGTAGCTATTGGAAATCAGTATATAAGCAGGGAGGGAGGATGGGCTGGGGATGGAATTGAATAGTAATTCATTCTAATCAGCCGGGATTTTATGTAATTGAACATCATCATATCAGCTGGTGATTTGCCTGATGTTGATTGCTGAGTATTGTCAAGACAATTTAATCAGATAAAAGCTGAACATGCATTTGCGGGACAGGTTCAGCAAAATCCGGCATGGCTTCAAGGGTGCTACAGGCTTATATTCAGCTTGCAAAAATCACTAAAAACAACAAAAAGATGCAAAAAAACTAACTCCTTATAGCAGCCCTGAATTTTGCTGTCCAGATCTGATAAGGACTGTTTTTCTTTTTTCTTATTAGCACAGATTGACTAAACATCAAGAGAATTATTGTTCTCTTTCAATGTATTGTCATTACATCTTGTATCTTGCTTCTGATAACTTACTTTTGTGACTATGGGATTGTTAATATTTCATTATATTTCATCTTTGAAATACTTTAACACGTCAGAATGTTAACTATTAATCAACTGACTTCAAATGAGGATTCATTGCAAACTAGATGTTTCCAAAGTAGCAAAGACAGCATTGCAGCAATGCAGAATGCCAGGATAAGGCAAGATCTACTCTAACAAAATATATTCCTAAATATAATTGGATGAAAAACACCTCCAATGATGCTTCTTCCCTTCCTTTTCTCTTGCATTTTTCCCATTTGAAAATCCATGTTGCTTGAGGTTAATTGAACTCGCCTACCAACTCATTTGGATGGTATCAGGGTAAGGAAAACCATTAACACATATTTTCATCTTTTTGCATTTTTGTATTTGTTAAAACATTTCCCAATTGCCTTAGGATATAGGCTGATAGCTAAATCTACGGATGTATACAAAAAAACAAGCATAATGATGCTTAATACAGATTGTTCCATAGATGAGGGACTTGTTCAGCAGTATCTTGTTAGCAGATCAAGGCAGACTACAGACCAAGGACATGCTTTGCTTTAGGTGCATATGTATGTGTCTGTGTGTATGTATCTGTGTGTGTGTTTAAAGTCATTATATCATCAAAACATTAATGTGAAAAAGAATGCCAACTGTTAAAATTCTTCTGTAGATTGCCAGGCAAAGATTCTACCCCCTGCTTGCACCTGAATCTGAATAAGATTGCTGGTCTGTTACCTTGCATGAACGATTGAACAAATGAATGTTAGCCAGTTTTTATTGGTTTGTTGTCCTAGTTCTATCAGCACGTGGTGGGGAAGAAAGCAAAGCCCAAATCTCCATTTTGGCTTTCCCCTCTAGAACGACGACTCTCAACCTTTTGGGATCAATCCAGCTAAGTAGATTTCTTCCTGTTTTCTTCTCCCATATTATACCTATAAGATGTTATACCTATAATCCTATAGGAATATATCAGTCTAGCACTTGGAAAATTTTAGGTCCTTTATGACTGCTACCATTATCATTGTAATAATAACAAACCACAATCTCTTCTCTACATATTGACAAATATACTAGAAAGAGAGAGATGTACAACTTGAAACCAAGTAACATGACTTAGCTACATCTGTATCTACTCAAAAAGAAATTGTAAGCACTACCCAGTAGGTATAGGATGCAATATATAGTCCCTTAAAAAACTTTCTAAATCCTCCACTGTATATCAAGTATACTGTGTTCTGGATCTTCTAAAAGTTAAATTTATTTCAACAGTTAATCAAGCTACCCTCGTTAGAGCCAATTTGGATCTCTCTTAAATCTTGCCTTTGACTTTGTATGCTCCATTTGCTCTAAAACGTGTCATACCGTGATTTTCTAAACTGTGTACATTTATTTTATGTAAACCATAAACCATAATTATGGTCATTTTTTAAAAAAGAAATCCATTTAGTTTTATTATTGCAGTCTCACGTTGTTCATAAGTCACATACGCTAAATCCAAGTGCAGTCAAGGTTGAAGCCACATTGTGATTAGTATCATAGAAATGTTATGAAGCCAGTTTATCTGGTTGACAAAACATTAACAGCACTTTAATTTCATAGCAATGACCAAAAAGAAAAGCCAATAATTCTCTGAGTTCAGAAAGGTTAACTGACTCAAGGTTAACATACCAGCTGATGGTAAAAACCACAGGGTTTTTGTGGATCCTCAAGGACACATTGCCTGGCAAGAAAGGATGGCCAAATCCAAGGCTGCACAATTTCTGCTACAGCTATTTTAGAACTGAGAACATCTGTGTCACAGAAATGTAGGAGCCACAAAAAATTGTTAATAACCTTCTGTATATTTTGGCAGTGTATTTTATTTCACATAATGCAGTAAAAATCACAATCACAGTTCCATAAGTAAGTAAGTAGTGCGGTTTCTTCCTTTATATTTGAGCAAATATATAAACTGTTAAGTCCGGATAAATGGCGAAGGAGGCAATTCATGTTACAGAACAGATCTTTATTCTCTCTCAGTCACAACTACCAACCAACAAGAGCAGAGGCACGCAGGCCTCTTTTTATACTCCCAGATCCCCGGGCAACCACAACCAATGGCAGGCACTCTTTTCCCGCCTTGCGCATGCGCGCAAGGCTGGCGCCACTCAGTCTGGTCCCGGGCAGCTTTTCCAATGCCCGGGACTCTTGCAGTGTCCCAAGCCTGCTTCTGCAGGCTCCGGCCACAACATAAACAAAGACAATATTGTTGCAAGCCCTCTTGAAAATGGACAGCTTTCTCTTGCCCAATTCATGCTTAGTTTTGCAGAATGAAATAAAGGCAACTATTTTCATACTCACTTGGTTCTGTAAATTAACAATTTTCATTCAAAGCATCTCAAAAAGCATCAAATGTTACTGGACTCTGAGAAAAATAAAATCTAGTCTATAGATTCTCTAGCCCCAAGTTAAGCCCTCTACCATAGCACATTTCTGCAAAAGAATGGTTAAATTCCAACTAATTTCCAATTAAATTGCAAGGCTAGGATAGTTTTCTTCTCGAGACCTTGAGAACTGCAGCCAGTCAGAAAAATACCTGTATATTAGATCAAAGATGAATAACTCAAACATTTGGTTTTACAGCAGATTGCAGGCACCACAAGGATGAGCCTAAAAGAACGAGGTCTACATTTTGCTGCTGAATTTTAGCAGTGTGATCCTGGGATGCTAAGAGGGTATCACCTGTAATTTGCCCTCTCCTATGCTAAACAAGCAACTGTATCTGACAACAGGAGGCAGCTGGATATATATGTAGTGGAAGATGCTAGAATCACACCTCTATCCTAATGCTGCAGTAATTTTCTAAAAAGATCTTGGAGTTCTGGATCCAAATTCTTCCTTTCACTGCACCAATTTATTTCTCTTCCTGGTGCACTGAGAAGCTATTGTGTGTCTGGATCTGCTCCAAATTCCATTGACCGCTGCTCAAAGTTTCTGGAGTTGGGTGGCCTTGACAAATACAATAAATGGGTAACAACTTCAAGACAAACTGTGATGAATTCAGATATTACTAAATTCCAACTTTTATCAAACCCAGACAGCAATGGTAACAGATGTGGGAATGTTGAACAGCCACTCTTCCCTCCATCAAGCTCAAAAGAACATGCTGTTATTATAATGGGGTGTAGATGTTTACAGTATGTGCAATTTTGTTTTACAACTTATTAATGATCAAAGAAGCACAATAATATTCTCTACATGTGGCATGTTTTGCCAAAGTCCCCCTACTTAAAAGACGCAATGCCCATTTGGACTTTTATAGTTGGGTTCTAATAGTGGATTAAAATATGTTGCTTCAGAGATTTTATTTAATGACTTGCTGAGAAAAAAGGGCTATGCAATTTGAAAGAAAAGCTATTTGTCTTCTTTATATATCTTCAAAGCAAACTGCAGTATTCTTCAAGGCAAGCTGGGAAGAGACAAGAAATTTTTGGAGATAAAAAGGCAAGGGAAGGCATATATATATATATATATATATATATATATATGCCTTCCCTTGCCTTTTTATCTCCAAAAATTTCTTGTCTCTTCCCATATATATATATATATATATATATAAATAACTTTAAATGGGTTTACACCAAACTATTAAAAATGCTTCTCTATACTTTTCAGTGTTTGAAGCCATCCTTGCTTCTATCACACACATTAATTAATGCAGTGTCTATTGTTCCTTAAATTTTTCACCTGTTTTTTCAGGTTCTCAGTAATTTCATTCCACATTTTTAGTCACTCCCTTCTACATTAACTGATTAATTTTCCTTCATATGTTTGTTTTGTGATTCAATCCACAATCCCTCATTTAATTTCATTCATTTATTCACATATCCAATCACTTTCAATCTAATTATTTCATATTGGTCACTCACTTTTGCATTCAATCTACATTCATTTATCCCTCTCTCAGAATTGAGTTCTGATTCTGGTTTTACTATACCCTATTCCAGGGGTAGACAACCTTGGCTCTTTTATGACTCGTGGACTTCAACTCCCAGAATTCCTGAGCCAGCCATGCTCAGGAATTCTGGAGAAACCACATGTGTTGTCAGCTTTAATTGCTGCAGAGATCATAGCATCAAAATCTTCCTCGGCTGCAATTTCCTTTTTGGGTTTACTAGATGCTTTTCCTAAATAAATTTAAGGGCATAATATAATTAAGAGAGCAGGTACAAAAAGTTTGCATGCAACAACTTTATTGTAGACATAAAGAGGCACAGCTGTGTTGATCAAGAGTTTAGGATCAGCAATGTATCAAACAGGCAGGTCACTGGCAATAGGCAACCAGATGGCCAACAGATAGCACTAACTTCTCCTTCAAAAGGAAACAGTAAGATAAAGTGGGCAAATAAGAGTAGGCAAAGTATGATAATGGAGTAGCGATAATGAGATTTATTTATTTGTTTGTTTATAGGACTTATATGGCTCCTATTTCAGACAATGCCTCTTGATGGCTCACTGCAATCCATAAAATACAGTTAAAAACAAAGATACCCTTCTACCCCTCAGGGGCTAGACCAGGGGTAGGCAACCTTGGCTCTTTTATGACTCGTGGACTTCAACTCCCAGAATTCCTGAGCCAGCCATGCTGAGGGGAAAGGGAGAGTTTCCAAGCTGAACCATGCTGGCTCAGGAATTCTGGGAGTTGCAGTCCACGAGTCATAAAAGAGCCAAGGTTGCCTACCCCTGCCCTATTCCAACTGCATTCAGCTTACTGCATTCTGCTTTGCCTGACATACACAACTCCGCTTCCATATAACAATGCAGGCAGAAACAGCTTCTTAGTCACAGCCATTTTAATTTCTTTCAAAAACATTCATTCCTCCCAACACTACTCTCCTATTAACATTTGCTCATCTTAACATTTCTGCAGCCATTTTTCTATCTGTAGAAAATTATCAGGGCACACAAATCCATTCATCTGGATTTTTATCATTTATACTTAATTTGCAATTGTTCATACTTTTTAAAAAAATGAATACTACTGTATTCTTCATTACATTGATTTTCATACTTCTTACTGCATCATATATCCGCTATTAACCCTACATCATTCTAGTTCTTAGCCTTTGGCAAAAAAATATATATGCACATTTACATTCCCCAGTAATATGCCTCTAATAGTATCACAAGTCTTCCTTATACACGTATCCATAAATACATTAAATAAACAGTGGGACATCACAATCCTTGTCTTACTCCCTTGCTCAGTATTGAACCATTTATTTCCACATGTATTTCAGTTCCATTATACACTGCTTTTATGGCATTCAGTAACCAACTTCATAATTTTATACAAAACACTTCATAATTCAAGCCTATTCACATCATCATATGGTTTCTCTAAATCAACTAATGTTTAATAAACTGTCTATCTCACATTCATACATTTATCAGTTAATTGCTGAGGAGCAAATATCTGGTCTACACCTCACTGGCATAAAACTCTTCTCTAATTTTGCTCATCATCACCTCAGTACATTTTCAGTCAATAATCTGCCAAACACTTTTTACTGACACTTTACAAACTAAAACTTTTGTCCCCTTTCTTTTTAGCACTTTTCAGAGAATCATATTAAAGACGTCACAGACACTCCATAATAAAACTACATCCATATTTTAAACTCTCCAGTAATTCCACCTGCATTTATAGCCCATTTCTTTTTCCCTTCCCTTCCCACTAACATTCATTTTAATTCCATTCATACACACACACGCGCGCGCACACACACACACACAATCTCCATAACCCTACTTTAATATTTCCTCACTTTAGGTTTATTTCAATTCAGTTCCTCACTTTCACTTTTAATTCATTCAGTTTGATAACTAAAATGTCTGCAAGAAAACAACTAACCTTGGAATGCACCAAGGACTCCACAGTTCAACCTGCAGCTACATATATTCTCTTCTATTGGTTAATTCATTCACTGCTGGATGCTTCTTGTTTAGTGTTTTTCACCTACTTCTAAAACAATGTTTTACTTCAGTGAAAATCCCTCTACCTCAATTCATCTTTTTGTTTCATATTCTTTGGTATTACATTCTTCAGTCTATACACATCATAAGATATACTTTGTTCATCTGCATTTTTGCAGCAATATTCTCTTATATGCAATTTTTTGTTCACCCCCTTCATCCCCATTCACTATCATTCAAACATTCTTTTTAATATTCATTAGTGTAACTGCATATATTTCTGTAGCATTTATAACTCTATACTGGTTATTCTTTTCCAAACAATGTCCATATCCCCTTGCTTATGTCTACTTTTTATTAATTCTCTGGAGAGAGTAATTAATGTACAAATGATTCTTCATTCAGGATTTGTACTTTTCCCTTACTCATTCTGCTTCCGCTCATTTATTTTCCTTTTCTCCAACTGGATTTTCCCTTACCCCCAAGAACCACTTGTGACATTATTATAGTCTCTCTCACAGTCAGAAGCTTCTATTATCTTTGTATGCTTCACAAAACCTCTCAATCTTTGATCCTAAATAATCAAAACCATCATCCAAAAGGATTGTTTTTTGATGTCTACGGAAAAATACACATTAAAATACATACTACTTAAAGCACAAGTTCCTCTAAGTAAATGGTCACAAAACAGTTCCCATTCATTGTTGGGTCTCCAAGTAGCCCATTTAACTTTTATTGCAGTCTTTCCTCTTTTTCCCATCCATTCTCATCGACTAGCAGGCTAATTTTTTCTGCACTTTCTCAGATTGATTCGGGTCACACGCAGTTTTCCCCCAGGTTCATTCATCCTTGGCTCTTCCAATATAAGCATTGATGGAGCATATCAAGAAATTATGATCAAACTATTAATTTCTCTTGCATATACACCAATATTCTAGATCATGCCAACTCATATATTAGTTTTTTTCATAATTAAATCTAAATCTTCATTTTCTCAGATATATTCATGACCTCTACTCCACAATCAGTTCACCTTCATCCAGATCTACCACATCCTTTACCTTCCTATCACTTTCATAAACACATTGCATACCTATGTTACTTTCAATCATTGATTCATGCTCTTAAACAAACATCCCTCTTTATTGTGTAGCTATCTATTTAATTGTTCACTGTATATTTTAAAACGCTGCCAGCAAAAGTAATTATTGAAAGCCAAAGCAGACTGCTTTTCTCCCCTAATCAACAGGGTTTTAGAACATTGATGTGAGAGGTAGAAACATATTTTATAGCATAAGGTGCAGCTTTTACAAAATCTGCAGGTACGGTTTTCAGGGTGAAACTTTAAGCAGTGCTATGACCTCTGAGAACTGTGACATTCAAAGGCATGTTCTGGTTATAAAGAAAAAAATGAGCCCAAATGGTCAAAATTTTTATTAGCTTTTTTTCCTGCAAATGTGAACAAGCTTTAAAGGACAGCTTGTTAGGTTTAATTCTTTTCCAAAGCGACAAATCCTCTTATTTCTCCCGATCTTTCCTTCTACACTTTCGTTGGTTGGACAGTTCGTTGAGTTTCTGGTCCAAGCGTCTTTGGAGGTGAGCCCTCTTGGTGGGATCCAAGGACTTGTCCTTCACCCCACTCCCAGGATAGAGAATCCCTTCCTTGCTGATTCTCTGCCGGGCATTTGCTTTGGCTTTCTCCCCACATCCGTGAACCTGTGGGAAATAAAGATAGAAGATCAAGATAACCCAGTAGAAAAAAGTATTAGTAAAAGAACTTCCTATATCTGCCCTAAACTTTACAGAACTATACAAGTAGTTCACTTGTTTATTGACAGTTCTTTTAATTCCAAAGGCAAAAAAATAATAATATGTGATCATTCCCCCCCCCCCAGTAGAAGCTAAAGTAAAATTAAATCATCTTTTCAGACAGCTGAAGTATTTTCTTTTTACACTCTACAAGTGGACAGGATATCTCTATTCCATCTTCTGGGCAACTCTGTTTTTTGGTCTGAAAAAATAAAATTGTATTATCATTCTGTAAACTCCAACATTATATAGAAAGAAGAGTATTGGAAGAAAGTCAGTAGCAACACAACTGTATAAATACAACAACAGATATTTCTAGATACCATTGGCAAACCCAGTGAGCAGGGCCTGACCTCTGGAACAGCAACCCCATGAGATTCAGACGTCCCAATTTGGTAAGGCCTTGAAAACCTAGTTAGTGTATTGGTTGAGGTTGTCTCACAATGGTTAAGACAATAACTATGTGAGGCTTCAGTTGCATTACATTCTCTGCTGTTTTAATATTGGTTGCTGTTGTTTGTCTCCTTTCATTTTATGTTAGCCATCCAGAATCACAATTTGAGAGTTGGGCAGCCAATATACATTGCATGAATTGAATGAATAAATAAAAGTATGTTTGAAGCAAAGTGCCAAGAATAATAATGTATATCCAGGGGCAGACTGAGCATAGCAATTCTTAAATTATGAGAAAATATGAGCAGAAAATACCTGGAGGGAAAAGTTAAATACTTTAATAAAATAAAAGTTATAATAAAGACTGAAAATGGCTTTCATAGAAGTCTGTTTTATTACTAGTAAGTGATGATGGAATCAGGCAGAATTTCTGGAATATAAGATTATAAGGTGGATCAACTCAGGTAATTATATTATGTCAGAAAGCTTTATTTTAATAAGCATATCACCTCTACATTTTATCCAAGGCAACAAGAAAGTATAAAACACTCTGGTGAAAGATTTGAAGCAAATGCAGAAATTAAACAGGGATTGCCCTGGATCAAACCCAAGCATACACCTAAAATGTTCACATTTATTAGTTCTGTCTTAATTGATCAAGCATTTAGCCTGGCCCATACGAATTTTTCCATGACTTAAATTCTAAAAAGATTAAATCTTCCCTTTTTCCTCAAACGAAACCTATTTAAATTCAGGGTGTGTGACAAAAATTATTGAACTAAGCAATATGAATATGTTTTTTAAAAAAACTAGCTTTCATCAAGAGTTCTGTTCTAATGCTTTTAAAATTACTAATGATTTTATAGTTTAAAAAAAGGAATTACTCTTTTGTGGCTAGATATTTCAAAGAGCTTTCTTCTTCAGGTCAGACCTGGTCAGTAACACTGAGCTGTAAGCTTAGCTATAAGATAAAGTTCATATGAGATATGATAGTAAACATCATTCTTCAGAATCTGGAGGAATTATATTTGTTTCATAAGTGATACTAAGTCTTCTGTCAACTACAAGATACATGGAAAGTATAATATGATCTGTACTGGGACTAGAATACGTTGATATTAAATTGGTTGCAGGAGATGACCAGGCTGAGCCCGAGGGGTGTGTGTGTCAAACATATCATCAATCTGGAGTCCCTACACCCCAGAAAAAGACCTAACTCCACCCCCCTTGAAGTCTTATCTGGCACCAATTTGTGTTGACCATTAGTAGATCAGATTTTTATGTATAGGTAGCATGAAATAAAACTTGTAATGATTTTGAATACTATCCTGGCTCCTGATTTTTTGTGCCTGATACTGGTAAAATGCCAATCAAAACATATTGTTTTTGTTATTAAATTTTACAAAACTTTAGATTTTTTTAAAAGTCTGATCTATGTAACATTCAGCAACATTGTGAATCTCACTTTATCGACAGTTCACACTTCTTTAAATGAAAGCAGGTACCACACTGATTGAAATAAGAAAGATTTTATATCTTTTTCCTGCATAGCAATGTGGGCTCTATCTAGTCACTGGAACTATGAGAATAGCAGTGGGAGTATCATTGAAGAGACAGAAATACTACGCCTGTTATCTCCATGGTGCTGAATGGATTGAGTAGTATGAGTTCTATTTCATCTTTCTAATCAGTTGAATATGTGAGGCAGTTAACAAAATCTTGAAATATCCACCCACATACACACCATGCTAAAACAGTAACATTTAAGACATGAGATGACTGTGAACTTGGTCCAGCATATCTGGAGGGAACCAAATAGGGAAAGCTATTTTATCTAATTCTGTGCCTTAGCCCTATAGGGGATGAAGGAAAGCAATGAAACTATTCACATGAAGGAAGGTGGTGAGCTATCTATTATTCAGGGGTTGCTGCTGCTGTTATTTTAGCTTATAGCAATGTCTTTCATTTAGTTGCCTGTCAACAAAGCATTCAATAAACAGTGCATCTTTTAATCCAAATTTCTACCCATCCAAACTTTTAGGATGTTTCTCTACAGACCAATATTTTTATCCATGAATTGGATAAAGCAACTGAAGCTTGCTTTAAGATTCATAGTTGATCTAGAATAAATATAGTTAGTACATAAAAATCACTCTTTTTAGCCTGCTTTTCAGTTTTGGTGAGGACCCAAAATATGCAGACCTTTTTCTGTATATACTTCTCTTTTGGATCAAAATGATCTAGTAAGTAGATACAACATTTTCCCCATGAGATTAAAAGAACCTATGATCATTTATTTCAAATACATCAGGCCCAATGGAAGATATCTAAATACATTCCTTATTAGTAATCAATGTAATTATTCCTGTCAGACAGGATTTAAAATGCTGCATTGATTAGAACATGTGCACAGACCTGACAGAGTTGGAGAAGTAAACATTTCCACATTATATAAGACTCATGGCTACCCCTTGAATGGATACAAAGAACATTAAGATCTACTTTTGAGGAGATGCAAAGCATCTATACTCTCTAGAGCAGGGCTTTTCAACCAGTGGTACGGGTACCACCTGTGGTACATTGGCACCAGGCAGGTGGTACACAACTATCCTAGAAAAGTGGTAGTGGGGGAGGGGAATGAGCTGATCCGGTGGCAGCACCGCACAAGCCTGAGCGAGAGATGGCTGGAGCTGCAGGGCTGTCAGGGCTCAGAGGAAGCATCAGGATCGGCACTTCTTCGGGACTGTTAGGGCTCAGTGGAAGCGCCAGGATCAGCACCAGGCTCCAGCTGGAGCTTGGCGCTGACCCTGGCGCTTCTGCTGAGCCCAGAAGAACCGCCGATCAGCTGGAATGTTGCAGCATCTCCAGGGTCTTGTGATTTACATTCAGATGCTTGGCAACTGATTCATATTTATGACGGTCACAGTGTCCCAGGGTCATGTGAAGTGACCAAAACCTGCTGCAACCACCCAGCAGACAGGGGGGAATAAAAACCAAACACCCCCACCCCACCCCGCTGCCAATCCTCAACAGAAATGCTCACAACAATGAAAACCTCGGACAGGAGGAAGAGCGCCGCCAGGTGGGCAGGCAGTTGTCTTGCTTGGCTGTGCCTTGGGGGGCACTTTTTTCAGTGCCATTGTAACTTCGAACAGTCACTGCGCAAACTGTTGTAAGTTGAGGACTACCTGTTACTTTATCACTTTTTTCCTTTTTTTTGTAATCACGTTTTTGACACCTTGCTAGGTGACTGGTGGTACTCGGATGTTGCCATAACCTAAAAGTGGTACAATGGGTGAAAAGGTTGAAAAGCCCTGCTCTAGAGCACAAGACTCCTTCAAGTACTTGGGTATTGGGAATGAATGTGAATGGGAGTTTAAAATAAAGAAGTGCTTTGAGTAAAAGAGAGAATGACTCACAAGCTTGATGGAAAGAACATAGAAACATCCCATTATTTCAGCATTAAAAACAGATATCTTGCTCCACAAGGTTAAGTGCCTTTTAATGGTCTAGAATGGTCATGCCATTAAAGGATGCACATTATCTTCACCCAATTCATTTCGAAGAATCAAGAGAGAGAGTAGTATGTGTATGTGTGTATATATAAATTTAAAGAATGAACGAGAGTGAAAAAGAATGTGTATTTTAACAGGAAATAAAACCATCCTTTATATTAAAAAGAGATAAAAAGATGTTTCAAGAGTACGGATCGCCATAAAAAATAACTCCATTAAAATACCAAGAGGAGAACAAAAAAAACAACCCACTACATTTTAAAACCTAAAGACTATGAGCAAAAACAGCCCTGCAAATCAACATTTTTCCTCCTTATTGCACAGCAGGGGATGCATTTCCAGTCATTGGGAAATTAAACTGGAGGCAACTATAGCTTCAATTCTTTTGTGAATTATACCCTCTCTGTTTATTATGCTACATTACTTTCATAAGGCAGAACTCCCGTCTCCACCTTTCTAAAGATAGATTTTTTTCGCAAGTTTATATTTGTCTGCGTGTATATGCACATGTATATATTAAATGGCAAGCTAAGATAAATGGGGGAAAGTTATCCTCCACTGGATTTGCCTATACTGAACAGCCTTTATTACTATGAGCTTCCTTGAAAAGTCAACTACACTGAATACTTTAAAATAACACCTCAATTTCTCCTGAAAATTATGTTGGCTCTGAAAACCTGGGGTGGAGAAGGGAGAAAATGGATGTGCTTTGTCTGCCTGAGAGGAGACCAAAGCATACCTCTGGGATATGGTGGCTGAGACAGTAGCGTCTGTTGCAATGCTGGCAGAGTTGTCCCAGAGTTGTTACGCTGGCTTTGCATTTGGAGAAACCACATGTGTTGTCAGCTTTAATTGCGGCAGAGATCATAGCATCAAAATCTTCCTCGGCTGCAATTTCCTTTTTGGGTTTACTAGATGCTTTTCCTAAATAAATATAAGGGCATAAAATAATTAAGAGAGCAGGTACAAAAAGTTTGCACGCAACAACTTTATTGTAGACATAAAGAAGCACAGCTGTGTTGATCAAGAGTTTAGGATCAGCAATGTATCAAACAGGCAGGTCACTGGCAATAGGCAACCAGATGGCCAACAGATAGCACTAACTTCTCCTTCAAAAGGAAACAGTAAGATAAAGTGGGCAAATAAGAGTAGGCAAAGTATGATAATGGAGTAGCGATAATGAGATTTATTTATTTGTTTGTTTATAAGGACTTATATGGCTCCTATTTCAGACAATGTCTCTCGGTGGCTCACCGCAATCCATAAAATACAGTTAAAAACAAAGATACCCTTCTGCCCTTCAGGGGCCAGACCAGGGGTAGGCAACCTTGGCTCTTTTATGACTCGTGGACTTCAACTCCCAGAATTCCTGAGCCAGCCATGCTGAGGGGAAAGGGAGAGTTTCCAAGCTGAGCCATGCTGGCTCAGGAATTCTGGGAGTTGAAGTCCACAAGTCGTAAAAGAGCCAAGGTTGTCTACCCTTGGGCCAGACCATCCTCATAGCTCAATCTGATCTGGGCAATATCTGGTGTTCTTAGACATTGGCTTATGTATATGAAGACAAACTGCCTGAGACTAGCTGAACTATCTTTGAAGCTGCCCAACTAAATTAGAAACTCTTTTAGAGAACACTTTAAAGGAGGAAGAGGGATTAGTGCTGCTGAGAGTAGAAAGCCATACATCTGGAGGGCGTCATAGTTTGAGAAGGCTCCAGAAAACTTTACTGATTAAAAAATTAGGGGCTGCGCTCTTGATTTTAGATCAAAATCAAAGACACTGCTTGGATATAGGTTTATTCCCATGCCCAAGAAATCCTATTGCCTCTGTATTTTATAGCAGTCTTATCAATGCACCTGAGGGGATTTTCTTCCTCTTTAGAAATCTAGGAAGATGTGAATTTCAGAAGGTATCTATGCACATATTCAGTGGTTTCATTCCCCCCCCAAAAAATTATCAGTCATGGAAAGTGGGTACATATAGAGTATGTGCAAATATTCAGGTGCTTGCACGCACCCACTCTCCTAGCAAGGCAAAGAGAGTTTTTGTTGTCTATTGATACCATTTTTTAATTTGTATTGTTAAGCTCATGTATAGCCTCTATGTCAGTGGTTCTCAACCTTTTTAATGCCGCGACCCCCCCAACCGGTCGTAAGTCGAGGACTAAACCGGTCGTAAGTCGAGGACTAAACCGGTCGTAAGTCGAGGACTAAACCGGTCGTAAGTCGAGGACTACCCAGCCGGTCGTAAGTCGAGGACTTTCCCTGCCCGGGAGCGCCACGCATGCGTGGTTCCGCTCCCTGCGCCGGCCGAGGCGTAGCTGGCAAGTGGCAGAGACGGAGCAGGCCGACCACCAGCTGGCCCAGCTCAAGGGAGGTAAGGCACCCACCGGAAAAGGGAAAAAAATGGCGGACAGCCTTGCTTGGTGACCCCTGTGAAATGGTCGATCGACCCCAAATGGGGTCGCGACCCATAGGTTGAGAACCACTGCTCTATGTGAACATAAAGGTCCGAGAAAGAGAATTAGGGTATGTTAGAAGATATTAATGTACTCTGGCTCAGCTAGTTGTCAGCTAAGGAGCTGCACTTTGTCTCCTCAAAATGTTCTAAGCAATAATCCAACTGCACAAAGCAAGCCCATGTTGTGCCCTAGGTCGTCTATTCTGATAATTTCAGAGATGCTGATTTGGGGATAAAATCCGTATATTTCCAAAAGCCAGGACAAATATTTGGCTGACATTTTCCAAAACAACAACAACAACAACCCTATTTGTGGATCATGCGCTTCCTAGATCTGAAATTATTGGTTGCTCTCACAAGTAGTTGTGTTTTACAAGTAAGCCTGCTTCTAGCAACTCCTTCTGTAAGCACAGTATAAATATTTAAAGCAGAGAATTGGCTGTGTTTTAGTTAAAATTTCCCCTAAGCTCCTCAAAGGATACGCTCCCTTTATCAGGAGAGAATCCATGCAGGGATTACAAAGAAAAACAGAATAAACAGCAGATTAAAGAAGAATGCAAGGGGTATATTTTAAACTGCAAATGGAAGAAAAGGGCTTCTTTACCTCCATTTTTTTCTTTCTTCCCAATTATTTCCTGAAGATTTACATTGGATTCTCGGTTTTGTTTCACTCTCTCTTCTTTCTTGGCTCTCTCCCTTTGCATCCGTTCCACATGCAACGTTTTCAGATCTGTGGCCCCTGGGCCAGCACCGCTTTCCCTTTCCTCATTGCCTGCATCAATTTCTTTTGGGCAGCTCTGAATTAATTCATGCTGACAAACCACAGTATCTCCTAAAGATAATTCTGCGGGAGAATCNGGTTTTGTTTCACTCTCTCTTCTTTCTTGGCTCTCTCCCTTTGCATCCGTTCCACATGCAACGTTTTCAGATCTGTGGCCCCTGGGCCAGCACCGCTTTCCCTTTCCTCATTGCCTGCATCAATTTCTTTTGGGCAGCTCTGAATTAATTCATGCTGACAAACCACAGTATCTCCTAAAGATAATTCTGCGGGAGAATCTTTCTTACAAATGCTTATGTATCGTGCGCTGCCTTCTCCTGTGCTCATGTGCTGCAGCCCGAATTCTTCAGCCAGCTGATGAATAAGCATTCTATCGTGAGCATTTAAAGAGGAAGGGAAATCCAGTTGGACCTCACCGCTATCCAGAAACTCCAATATTCTTGCTTTATGTTTAAATGAGCTTTCATCCTCTTTGGTTTCTGATGGTGTGACTTTGTCCGTGCTTTCCAAGGAACGTTCTGTTAGCCTCTCTCTAGGTTTTTGGACAGGTCTTCCTTTTGGTTTCTCTCCAAGAGCCTTTGGGACTGGGGAAGTGCTGCATTTAAGTCTCTTTTCCTGGTCACGGAGACCCATAGAACTCTTGGAAGCGTAGTTTCCAGGTACAATGTCATCCAGGTATTCAAAGGCTGTGCGCACTTCACCGTGGGTGCTCATATACTCTACCAGCCGTTTAAGAAAACTATGGTTGCTAACGGTGCGAGAGTCACAGATTACAGCCACATGACGCCGGGCACGGGTAATTGCAACATTTATTCTCCTGTCTTCAGCGAGGAATCCCACTTCACCTACACATCATAAAAACAGTAAGTCAGGATGCAGAGCTTTGACAGACCATGTAAAGTAATGATAATAGAAGCCATTTTATTGCAAGCATATTTCCTCAGAAGCAAGTTAGACTGAACTCCGTGGGATTCAGTGAAGTAGATTGCTTCTTTCTATAATTATCTAAACTATTACCCAAGAATGACGTTTCCAAAATGGATTCAACACATGAACAGAGTGCAGGCACAAGTTACTTACAAACAAATCCAAACACATTTTCAGCAACAAGAACCTGCACAAGCAGATCCCATGAAGATTTCAACAGTCATACTGTATGATATAACTTCTTTATTATCATTATCATAAAACTATGAGATCTGAGATGGCAATATCATTTTGCCTGGGCCTAATTTCAAACTGAATGCTCATGGTGACAGACTACAAAACATATGTAGCCAAGCCTCATAATCAAAATCCAGTGTAGGATAAAGATCAGATTCACATGACAGTGTTTATGGACACCATTTTGACGGAGTGACAACTTGGCTTGTAGAGCAATGATATCTGGAAATGACCTTAGGGACAGAAGGAAAAGCTTAGTCTAGACAACCATCATGCTTCAGGTATCTCAGCCCACTGAAGGAAAAAGGGATCTTCAAAAGATCTCAGAAGGCCCTCCCTAGTTTTTTGAAAAGTAAAAGTAAGGGAGAGGAGAAATGCTTAAATTCAGGCTTGTTTTCATTTCAAGGTGAACACAGTTTATCAATCTGCTTCAAATTTACTTTTAAAGTCATTAATTTTCAGAAAGGCAGATCTTTAGTCAATAGTCTAGTGTGGAAGGCCCAAGGAACACTGAAGCTTTGGATAGGTTGCAATATTATTTTAATACATGTTGCTGAGAAATCCAGTTTCAATCCATTTTACTTTTAAATAAGGAAAGCAAAATTCAATAAACAGCCAGGAGCTAGAAAAATAAGAATTTTTAGCACTTGATGTGACTTCAGAAAGATGTTCAAGTGCTCATTTTGTTTCACAATTGGGAGGAAAAGCATATGGACTGTCCATGTTGATTAAATAGGCTTTATAAAGTTTTTGTCCACAATAGAACTGCTCTGAGACTGGAGCTATATCTGACAAGCAGATATAATTAACAAGAGGAAGCTTTCTTGAAGTATTGCAAATGCATTTTGCTCATTTCTAATTATTAGTCTGATAAAGGTCAGAAAAATATTTAGCATAATCTTTAAAAAAAGCAGCATCCAAGATTGAATAAATAGTTAGAAATGACAAAGCCTTTTCTAGAAGTTATTTCTGATCTCCAGTTTTTTTTAGACTTTATAATAACATATAGCAAATGCCAAGATGAGTCAGCTCAGCTACTTAACCGATGGGGTTGAGTCCTGTATAAGGAGCTAGGCAGAAGACAAATAGAAAAATAAACATTAAAGGGCACATTAAAATATGTGAGTCACCAATTTGTGCTTGAGAAGCCTAACCTGGGAAGTAATTACCAAGTGTCAAAACCATATTAGAAGACATAATACATAGACAACAATGAACCATAACTTGCTTATCTATTTTAATCCATAAACAGGAAAGCAATTTTTCTCTCCAGCAACCATATGAAGCAGAGAAGAAATCCCTCTCCATATCATGCCCCATGTCTTATAATGGGAAAGAAGAAAAATATTTACAAACTTTAGAAACATCTTTTGAGTTACATTCACAGTCACCTGAATAGTTATGATTCATATGGCTGCATGATAGAATTTTAAACTGAACGACAGTCACCATAATTACCAAACGGTTGATTCAAATTATTTTATCATTTTCTTACTATTCACCATTCTGGTCTCTTTTTTAAAAGAATTACAGGATATCATAATGTTCTTTTTAATTCCCCAGCCAGAATCATGAATCAGTCACAACCACAGCAACATGCAGTAGCATCAGTGCTTCTTGTAAATTCCTTGCTTTCATTTCGCATTGCTCCAGGTTATGATCGATTTACCTTTTCTATTGGATCTTACAAAAGAAAGGACAACTGCCTCCTTTTCTCTTCCTTGGAAGCCATCCACTGATTTAATCTCCAGCTCTGGATATTTATGACACAGATGTTTTCTTAGCATGTCCACCTGAAAAACAAAGCACTTATTGGCACAGGAAATGAATGCCGTTTTACTGAAAAAGTCCTCTCCTTCCAAAAGTAAACAATTAGAAATTAAGCATCTAATATATGGGAAGGCAGACTGCTACAAAAAGGAACAAAAAGCTACATCTGATGTTCATTCTTGTCTAACACACTATTTCTATATGACCTACAGCCCGGAGAGTGGAATGGGGATCGTCCTAATCTACTGTAGACCAGTAGATGCTGGAAGCAATTGCTAGGTCTACACCAAACAGCTCACAGAAAATTTAAGTCCATAGAGATCAAGAAAATAGAATAAAGTTCTGCCTCTACCTCACTGAACTTATTTAATGTTAATGAACGTAAATTCGGTCCCTCAAGATCCAAATCAGTTTCATTTTCTTTTGTGCTTATTGTGGGATCACTGGTGCTCTCTGAGCTTGGTGCTTTTCTTTCAGACATTTCATTACCAAACTAGATAATATCATCAATGCTAGCATATTTCCTTCTATTGTTTTGTACTTAGCTTTCAATTTTTATTCAATATGACATGTTTCTTAGTATATGGCAGTGGATGCACTAACCTGAAGATTGTAAGGAGCAATGACAGCTATATCTTTGGCTTTCACACCAGCTTCTATCAAAGCATCTATATGCAAACCGCTAAGCTGTATCTCGCCTGGGAACAAGGAACAAGCAACTTTAAGGTTGAAGAAGCAGGCACGCAGGTTCAATTAGAAAACCAAACAGACCTTTAAACTTCATTCCACATTCTAAATAATAGAAGAACTAGCAATGTGTGTATAATCACCTAGTATATAAGCACAGGTTTATTTGCTAGGAATTCAAAGGTTATAGGAAGTCAAAAGAAAATAAAGGTTTTCTCATTATATGGGTTTCCCACTGCTTAAGAATGGCCATTTTCCATATATAGCAGCTATGCCATAGGTCACCTTGCTAAGGATTCATGTTCTTGATTTAGATGATGATCTGTGGTTGGGCATATGGCAAACCAAGAAGCATTCTTTTGTTCAATTTATTCATTCACCAGGCACTTGCTGGTCCACATCTCATCACATGAGAAAAGAGCTGTCCACAACTGTTCCTTGGCAAATTTAGCAAGGGTGTATGTACACACCAAAACATAAAATGGTCCTCATTCACATGTGTCATATGCTGCACATGGTAAACAAGAAAACATTTTAAAAAGCTACTTTATTTATTTGCAGTGTTTATAAACTGCCCCAGTTTACATGTCTCTGGGAAGCACACCTTAGGAAAATAATACCAAATGAGTATTTCCTACCTAGAAAACCAAATTGAAATTATAGTAAGGAAACTTCATAAAGGCAAGTAAAATAGATATGTGCCAGAAACAAGCACCACTGGTACCTGTCCATACAACTTGTCCAGCTGTTACCAAGATGCAAGTTGTATTGCTGGAGACCAGTAGTTTGGTCTGGGCCAAGGTTGCCTACCCCTGGTCTGGGCTTTCAGCTTGGCCATGGGAGCTCTACTCCTACCTATTATTTAGAACGCCATCACAACTTTGTATTTGAGCCTAGGGTACAGGTAAGAAATTTGTGCTCCTCCAGAAGGTGGTTTTTATTGCTATTGTTATTATGGTGATCCAGAAGGTAACAGACTACAACTTCCACCATCTCTGATCCCTGTTAAAGCAAAATGGAATTTAACAGAATCTGGAGAATTTAAAATTCTCCATCCCTGCCCCATCCCTCACACGCCCCAGTTCTTTTCTATAACAAGACTAATCATGGAATTCCCCCCACATCACCAGCTATTTTTTCCTCTAGTTAGAAGAATAATAAACACTTTTTTACATTCTTCATGTTTATTATTCATGATCTATTGCCCTTTGCACAAAGTTTGGGATCAAGACTTATTTTCCTAAGAAAGATCTGATTCCTTTTATGTTGAAGTAGGCAAGAAACCAATACGTTATAAAGATTCTCCTAGCAGATTGAGCTATTTTAGAGAATTGCTCAAAAACCTGACATTATTTCAATTTTACATAAGCAGCCTTACTCAAGTTCAGAGAATCAAATATTCCCGCATATAAAAAATATAAATGAATGTGTCTAATGAGACAGATATGGACTAGATTACTATAATTTTTCTGTTTAAAAAGTGGGAATGAAACATAATACTGCAGACTACTTGACATTCACTTATGCATCAATGCTCACATGAGACTATTTAGGGCTGCAACCCTATGGACATATGTTAAAAAACAGATGCCAGGGAAATCAATGGGCATCATGTCAGAGCAAACATGAGTATGAACAGCTTCTAAAATGTGTGTTATTTGCCGTTCAATTTTGGCCTCCATTTTTTGTACTCATAACATTTCAAAGCTAAGTTAATTATAACTCACCACAATTGATTTCTACCTAAAACCCATGCGCATGTTTTCTACCAGTTTGGTAGTCTTTTGTTCCACCAAGGCTAGATTTCATTCACTTAATTCATGGAAATGTACAGGAAAGTTCTCCTTCTGAGCTGATAAAGCAGCTCCTTCTTTTTAAAAACCTCATGGCAGCTTTGCAAGCTGCTTCAATCCCATGTGCATGCCCAGCCATTTCATTGCAACATTGGTTTCTATTTTTTCAGACTACTCATGAAGCCCAATTTAAAATTCTGCCACTTTTAACTAAGGGGGTACAAAGTTCAAATTTATGAAACGAAGTAATAGTTAGAATTTTGCTGCTTCTAGTCACAACCAAAATTGTACTACCTTCTGTCTCTTTCTTGCTCCATTTTATATTTTATATTGACTCATTAGTCATACTATAGTACAATGTAATATGGATGGAATTTTTGATATGTGAAAAGAATCTGATGAATCTATTTCTCTCGCAGTTACTACTTGCATTTGGACCCCCCCCCCCAAAAAAAGAAACAACCCACCCAGAAACAAAAATCTGAAAACAGTCTTGGAAGCCATGGCTAATTTAAATAAATTATTCATCTGCCTAAGGATTTAATATATGTAATTCAAGCATGACATGCAAGAAATTTCCTGATATATTCAATTATTTCCACAAGAGTTGTACCTGTGATTGTGCATATAGTATTTCAGTCAATAGCTCAAATTTTATAATACTTTTCTGGTAGAAGGAAACTTTTTTACCTAGCATCAGCTGGTATTGCAAAACCACTACACAGGTAATATAAACTGAAGGGACAGTTTTTGAAAAAAAAGGTGCCACATAGGAAACAAAAATCATGAAGCAGAGTAAATGATGGTACCTGGGTTTCCTCTAGACTGTTCTTCTTCCACTTCAAGTTCAAATAAGCCACAATCAGCCGTATCTATAAGCAGCAATGGGATACTGGTCTCTTCTGTGGGGGCCACTCCTGGCAAGTCTCTGTCAAGTTATTAAAACGAATTACACAAATTATTTTTGCAAGAAGCTGTAAGCTCATTTTATTCTCTCTCTGCAACTATGAGACCTTGGAACCTATTCTTAGTTATTATGTGGAAACAAACAATACATGCAGCCTGATGGGAACATAAATTAGCACATACGGTGTTCCTGTTTAACAGCAGCATTGCTTCTAGTAACGCATATATCAAGCAAATTACAGAATAGAGCAGTTAAAAATTATTTTCAATGAAAGCAAAGAATAAAATTATAGACGAAAGCTTTCACAGAATACAACTGCTTCCTCTGCTCAGAGGCAAAAGAAGTGTGCTTTGATTTATTGCTGGAGACAGTAACGTGACAGCTGTGATATTAGAAAAAGATACACTCTGTGGGTCTAATAACCGTAAAAAGATGTTGTTTGTACTTAAAAGAGCCATATTAATCATCAATGTTACAGAACGACAGTTGTTCCTTGTATACCTAATTTCTGAACAAACACATGACAATAATTTTAAGGGATTCAAGGATGAATATGATTTGAAGTATGAGAATGTAATTCATTTTTTAAAAAATTGGCTATGTACAGAAGTTATTGACAAGAAAGGACTCAGAATATAAGATCATAATACCAGATGATCAGATATAATTGTGGGGAGTGCAAATGAGAATACAAAGATGTAAAAGAGAGGTTTACCTTCCCTCCCAGCAGTGACTCCATGGGACCCAGTTCCCATCAAACCTGCAAGCTACATAGCCCAGCTCCTTCTGCCCCTTGGCATTATATTTCGTTTGTACAATAATGTCAAAGCAACTGACACTTGGAAGTATATTGATACTTACCAGTATATAGATAAACAGGAGTAATACAAATGTGGCTTGCCCTGTCATAGCTATGAAGAAATTCTCTATAGGTACATGAAGGACTAGAGTTGTATCAAACCCCTTCTCCAAATGAAGAAGCTGTTGCTCCTGTTATTAAGTATTAAAAGTATTATGTTTTTAAGTATTAAATAACCAAGTTACAATTTTGGATTGCCCAGGAACTGTGATGAATATTAATTAATTGTATTGGTTCAAACAAAGTGCTTTCAGAAATCATAGCTTAAAGTCAACATATTTTAAACTCTAGTTACTATTCAGTACAGTCTGTTAGTCTACATAATAAGAGAAAAAGTTGTAAGCTAAAAGTGGAAATGACAACAAACTTCCCACCCACCGAAAAGGATGGAGGTTTGTCAGCATGAATATGCGCTGAAGCAGTCTTCTTGAAGATCTCTGACTAGAATGTTAAGTTTAATGGTCATAATTTGTTCAAAACTGCATTTGCAAGTTGTTCCTAATAGCATTTTGTCCAAAGACCAATTCTTTGTTCTGGATGGAGAAGTAAGCAATTACTGTACTGATTTTTTTTTAAAAAAACACAAGTATTTCTGCATTATCCTATTGCAAGGTCTCAGGTACAGAGCTGGTCTCTCACACATTGGTCAATATACAGAGACAATGCCAGCAAGTTACTGAAGCTTTTGTTCTTCTCTACTTATACTCTTTTTTTCAACCCCATTTTTGTTCTTTTAAAATAATTCCATCTGCAGAGAAAATCATGCCAAAAGATTCTTATATCAAATAACTCTCCCTTCAACATTTAGATGCAATTTTTATGAGATTAAAGCTACTGGGACAGCAAACCAATTCTCACTTTACCATCAGCAGTTATTAAGGAATGCAAAGGAGAATTGGTTAAAAATGCTAATTTAAAAAGAAAGATACAACATTGTGTGATCAGGGGTTTTGTCTATTTATGCAAACAGTGCTGGGTTGTGAGAAAAATTAAGATGAATGCATCATCAATAAGAGCAGTTTTTCTTTTTGCCTTCTCTTGATTCTGGGGTTCGACATTCCCAAAGAAACAACTTAATATTTTTTTATAACCAAGTTCCCTCCACTCCAGAGTAACATAAACTAGCAGTTCCTGACAGTGTGGAATCATTAATTTTCCATGTTAAGAATAACATATGGTATTTCTGTATGTCTGTAGCAAAAACTGAATTCTCAGCACATCTCCAATTTACTGAGACTTGAACTTTTTAAAGTAATCTGAGCTTTCACATCTTGGTGGTCAGAGACAGCAACCACCCAAATAAAGCCTTAAAGTATTCCAAAGATTGGGCTAGCTCAGGGGTAGGCAACCTTGGCTCTTTTATGACTCGTGGACTTCAACTCCCAGAATTCCTGAGCCAGCAAAGAGCCAAGGTCGCCTACCCCTGGGCTAGCTAATGGCAAATTACTTTCAGAAACTCAAAGGTCACACTAGCTTCCCAGAAAAGGAAGCTCATTTTATTAGCCTTCCACAACAACAATTTTTCTTTGTATTAATAGCAGATTAAATATAAATCAGAATTTATGTTAGCACCTCAAGTTAAGCTATTGCAATTAACTGGTGCACGATTTGTCCTAAAGCACAAAATCTGATCTAAACCTATACGTATTCTACTAAGTAGCTCCACTTTTCATTTTTTTTTAAAGTAATAAAAATAGTACCACAAAACTGGAGGTTATAGGAAACAGCTTTCCAGAAAAAAAGGCATCTCGTGGGGTGTTTTTAATCTGCTAATCTAATTTTGAGTCAGGATTTTGAACAGGAATATATTTATCCACCAAAGCTCTGAATCGACATTCAGAGCTTTGGCGGGAAACATTTAGAATTCCAACATTCATGATCTATTTGGTTAGTATGTGACTTGCAGGCTTTTGGAGTATTCATAGGGACAAGTTTTCAAATTTAATCTGTGGAGAATGTACATAAATATTGGCCTCTCTGTCACTATCTAAGACTTCTTTGCACTGTTTAAACCCCAAAATGTATTCTTTACAACTCAAAACACAAATTAAATGTGGACATTAAGCCAACAGTTATCATGGCTGAGATTCTTTTTAATAATGGATAGCATTTTTCTATTATTGCTGTGTTAAATGAATTTATTACTATTATTATAATAATAATAATAATAAGAATTTATTACTAGTAGGTATGGCAGCTCACAAAAAAACAGCATGAAAGGAATGCAACAATTGTAAAAATCTTTGCAATAAGATTAGGCCCTTTCATTTTTCACAAGGGTACAAACAGACTAAAAGGATGAAGAAAGGCAAATAATGCACTTCCCCATGTATTTGAAAAGCTGAAAACAAAGATGCAATTGAGCCAGTGTTAAGTGTTCTGCAAAATTCTGCTGGGAAAACGCTTATGGACTATGATGGTACACATTTCAGAATAATGTACCTAACATCCTGCCGAGTCTAGTTGGAATTATTTATACTTTTCCTTAATACTGAAATGGCTATTAAAACTGCAATTGTGCATGCTTCTTTGAACACAGTAAGGTAAAAACCAAGCACATTGTTGGGGGGGAGGGCAGAGTGTGATTTAATAACACTGCTTGTAACCCCCTCTGTACAGCTTGTAAAATTTGAGTAGTTTTGCCAAAGTCTTTTTATCTCCCAACTTGTATTTTCTTATAACCTGGTGATTAGAAAGAGGGGATCAGAAAATTTCAGGTCAAGAGACTTTCATAGAGCTTAGCGAAGTCAGCAAAAATTTATGGAGCTTTCATCTATCAGGAGCATCAGACCCTAATTGTGACACAAACATCTTCCTCCTCTCAAAGCAGCAACTCATTTTTATAGTTGACAATTTTTTTCACAGACTTTAGAAAGTATTTCACTTCACTGGCCATCAATATTATGTCCTGAAATTATTTTCTTAGTGATTTAAATCCCTGATATAATTTCCTTTCCACACTATCTGGATGAAAATGTTCCCTGAATTGTATCTATTTTTGTTTTTAAAAACCAAACCTTTCCTTGTGTGACCTAGTTTTATATTTTAGGAGGTATAAAGTGAAATACATATGCCGATCCCTATTTATACAACTGTAAATGATACATTGGTTCATGGCAGAGAAAATTCACTGTTTCTAACAAATGAGGAAATGGATTTTTACAACATACAATGAAGTGCCATATTCTAAAACTTCTTCAATCTTGGTCTTTCTAAATATTGGTGTAATTTATTATTTTCTTAACAAATAGACACATACACAAGCTACATGTTTTGGATTATAGTTAAATTTGTAACTGAAAAAAATGCAAATATAGCTTCACAGTTTATCTTTGTTTCCTAGCTCTTCTATTCTCTTATTCAGTTTCCATTTTTAAATTTTAAAAACTCTAGGATTGGATGTCCTCTGAAAATGTCTGATCACACAGCCATGAACCAATGTATCATTTTACTTCATTTAGCTGAGAAATACTGTAATGATAATCAATCTAAGGATGCCCTCTATGTAGCCCTCATAGATTTGAGGGAAGCCTTTGACTCTATACCATGAGAAAAACTCTGAAGAAATTAGCTACCACAACACCCTCTTCTTAAACTAATAATGCTATTGCATCATGGCATTACTATTCAAGTTAAGGGCAATATTGCTGATGACTTAATTAAATGTGACTCTACTTGCAAAGTGTTAAACAACACTATATTCTTCCTCACTACTGTTCATTTTTTACATTAACAGTAGTGTTAAGAGTTTGCTAAGTTAGAATTACACCCACCCTGTCTTTCCCACTACCCCATCTCTATTCTTCTTTATGGTGAAGATGAAGTCCTACTCTCTAAACCAAATAGACTCTCAAAGATATCTTAAAGCTCTATTGCTTTACTGCTCCAGAAAATGCCTCAAAATAAATTATTCTAAAACAAAGGTATTGGTATCCTCTGGGAAACACTTTAAAGCTCTAATTGGATGATTAGCAGCAAACTTATCAAGCAGGTTAAATCCTTTAAGTATCTAGATGTCTATTTTCAATCTTCTACTTGCAAATCTATTCACGCAAGAAAGCTACTAGCAAGAATCCAAGAAGCATCTCTTGCAATCACTAAATTTGCAGATCTGGAAATAATGATCTTTCAGAAGCTATTAAACTATTTTAAATTAAAGTTCTGAGCATGATGTTATATGGTGCTCAGCTGTGTATCTATAAGGAGTCCTCTAGCTTAAAAGCAATTTAAGTCAAACTTTTAAAAAATCTTATTACAAGTCCCTTGTTCAATTTCTTATGCTGCAATTTGACTGGAACGTAGCTGCATTTCTCTTGGGGCTCAATTTTGTTGTCCTAGGATCTGGCTGAAGGAATCCTAGGAAGGAAATTGCTTTGTCCATCTCACCATGCTAGATAGGTTCTCTGCCACCCTAAGACGGCATATTAGTGACAACACAATTATCTCTCTTCTCTGGACTAACCCTAGATCAGTGGTGGCGAACCTATGGCACGGGTGGGCACACGTGCCGTTGCCCCAGCCTTGCCTCCCCCCCGTGACCCCCTCCTCTCCATCAGCCCCCCTGAAGGAGAGTCGCCCTCGAGCGTGGCCCACATGGAGCAGCGCAGCCAAGGACATGGCAGCCAGGCAGCATAGACAAGACTCTGCCCTCACACCCCATCATGCAGTCGATCCTGCAGGACACGGGCAGAGGGTGTGGCCGCTATAGCGCTGCTGGGCTCCCTTGGCGATTTGCGACGGGCCCTGGAGGCGGTGAGTGGTCCTGTGGGCGGGGCAGAGTGGGGGCGGAGTAGGGAGGTGGAGCGGGGCCGGGGCCAGTTTTTGGGCACTCGGTCTCTAAAAGGTTCGCCATCACTGCCCTAGATATTTCTTCAATATTATATATGTCCCTCATAGGAGACTATTACAACAGCCTGGGAATTATTTATTAGACCAAAACCTGGCAGATATATACGTTTTCCACATGAAAGCCATAATTATTTTCAGACATGGGGGTAGAATCTGTTTCACATTTTCTAGTAAAATGTCGGCTGTATCCCCAATGATGATAGAGCTTAATATTTCCTGGTCGCATTGCCACTGTGATCAGGAGACCATGAACCTTCTTTTGGTGACCCCTCTTCAGAAATCTATAAGAAAGTTTCAAAATTTCTTTCAATAGCTGTAACTCTTAGAAACCATCTGGTTCCTCCATCATGTTATTAATTACTGGGTATTGTCTCAGGATTTTCTTGCAATTTTAAAAATTCTTTTATAATATGTTCTTTTTTCTTGTGTTTGCTCTTGGACTATAAATAAACTTTGAATGCTTAAATTTTAGAAGTTAAGTGAGGTCCCAAAGTGGGGACCTCTCCTTCAAGACATGCCTAGGGCCCAAACCCCATATAGACGTGAACCCTGGCATCTCTGTTGTTCTTGTTGTTTAAGTGATGATTTGACTCAAATGAATAAATGAATGAATGAATGAGTCAGGAATATTACTGTAATGAACAGGCAAACTCCCCTGTCAACCAACAGTCAGACAGTGTCAGAGTTAAAACTACTTCTCTTTTAAACAGGGTGATATGTCACTCCCTTCCCTTTCTAGGTAGAAGTTTTGTTTATTTTAGGATATCCCAAATTGATCCCAGAGAAGGAAAGAAGGAAGAGTCAAGGCAAAGAAGAGAAACAGGGAGCTAACATTCTCTTCTAAGTTTCAATAAAAGTTGGAATTTGCTGGAAGGGTTGTCAGCAAGTCTAACAGCATGACAGCTGGTGGGCCAACAGTGACAACAATTTCAAGCCTACAACATGCCTTCAGCTATTGAACAAAACTTGCATGCTGTAACCTTCAGTGCAGAAATCAGCTATTTGCCAGTTGAAAATGGGGCAAAAGGCTGTTTGTTAGAACAGTGCTAGAGGAAAAGGTTTAGTGCAGTCAGGAGAAGTCTGCATTAGTTTTAAATATTAAAAGGCAGCATCGATATAACATTTGGGCAGAAAAAAAGAAAGCAAGTAAGCTATAGATCACTTACTTCAGTAAATGTTGTGCGACAGAACAGTGAGCTGAGAGGCGACCATCATACATCTCAGTGGAAGCCCATTGCATTATGGCTTGGTGCATTCGGTACTGCACAGTGAGCATCTTCACAACACGGTCCCCGTATTTCTGAATCAGCCGTTCCATTAAGCTAAGAGAAAGGCCTTGTGCGGCAGCCCTGCACCAAGGGAGCAATTAAAACAAAGTGAAAAGAAAAAGGCATTCAAAGACTGCAAAAAAGGCCACACTGGTTGCTTTACTTCCATCTCTGCCTGTCACATTTAGAGGCTTTTTTAAAAAAAGGGATGATTGCAACGTGTAACTGAATATCTGATTCACATCCTGATCTACACGTAGGAATTTCTGAATATTCACTTGCATTTTTCTCCTTCCATAATTTACAAGGGATCCAACGGCATAATTCACCAAGGGCTATGGCAACGGAAGCGAAACGCCTCAAATGTTACCTAATATCACAGACTTCCAGATAGAGACTGTATCACACAGCAACTGCATTCTTGGCAACATATAAACCTTGGAACAGAAAACCTAATAAATGATTGGAAAGCGTCAAGTAAAGTTTCATTTCTACAGCAGTCCTGCCCCAAATGGCACCTGGATGTAGAAAATGTTAGCCAACTGTTAGTGATAAAAGAACAACAGATTATAGTGCTCACACACACACACACAAAAAGAAAAAAAATTGTGTTATCTATGGCTTCATGATATAAGCCCAAATTCCATGGGCTTGTAGTGGGTCAATGAGAAGCGGAGCTTGACTCCTGATGAACGCATCCATCCGTATTATGGAAATAATTTGCTGTCATTTTCTTCTGCAAGGATGTTTCAATGTTTCAGTCAAAGCCAAGAGGCTCTGGAATTCCTAGGTGGACTTCTGGTTAGCTAGAGATGTCAGACTGCCACCTAAAGAAAAATTCCATCGCTGTGTAGAATTTATTCATTCATTTATTTTTCAGGCAGCTCAACTCTAATTATTCTAGATCACTTCACATATAAAACAGTAAAAATCAAAATAAAACCCCAGCAGTAGTGTCATGTGGAGGGAACAACAACCAACTCTCCTATACCCACACAGAGGAAATAGACAACAGGGACCCTCAGTCATTTAACTCAAGTCCTGGAGAAGGACCTGTGGTTTTATTGCTCTTTTAAAGGGCAGTATGGGGGGGGGAGGGAGAGAGCATACAAATTTTGGGGGGTGATGCTGTTCCAGAAGGCAAGTGCTAGGACACTGAAGGGCTGCCTCCTGAGTCCTATTAGATTATACAGCTGGACAACGAGAGAGACAATTCTGCCGAATCTTACCCAGATAAAGAGAAATCAGGAGACATAGGTCATCCCCAAATAACCTTTTAGGGTTATTGGCCATGATTGTAAAAGACTCTAAAAGTGACCATCAGCACTTTGAATTGTGCCTAAAAGCCAAATGGTAACCACTCCAGCTTACAGAGCCTGGGTATTTATATAGACATGGCATAATCCTTTATTGTTGACCACATTATAGGTAACACTCGACCTATGACCACAATTGAGCCCAAAATTTCTGTTGCTGAGCAAGACAGTTATTAAATGCCCCATTTCTCGCCACAGTTATTAAGTGAATCAGCTGTTAAATGAATCTGGCTTCCCCATTGAGTTTGCTTGTCAGAAGGTTGCAAAAGGTGATCACAAGACCCTGGGACACTGCAGCTCTCAAAAAATGTGAACCAGCTGCCAAGCACATGAATTTTGATCATGCAACCATGAGGATGCTGCAATAGTCATATTGTGTGAACAATAATCATGTGTCAGTTTTTTCAATGCTGCTGTAACTTTGAACAATCACTAAATGAACGGTTGTAAGTCAAGGAGTACCTATACTGCATTGGCTACTAAGCAGCTTGTGGATTTTAAAGGCAACTCCAACAACGATGCCCTTGACGTGATGACCCGTTGCCTGGAGGCCGTAAGGGTCTGGATGGGGAGGAACAGACTCAGGCTCAACCCTTCCAAGACCGAGTGGCTGTGGCTGCCGGCGCCTCGGCATAGTCAGCTGACTCCATCGCTGACTATAGGGGGCGAAATTCTGGCCCCCTCGGAGAGGGTGCGCAATCTGGGGGTCCTC
>NW_015387445.1:18974-62388 GCF_001527695.2 Protobothrops mucrosquamatus | reverse complement strand
AAATTAGCTGGTTATTTTTAAGCACAGCAAACCCTTTTCAGTACCGCTAAGGTTTTGGTCCAAAAAGTGCTAAAGGAGAGTCTATAATGATGCAGAGGAGAAAGGATGCGAAAGAGAAAGGAAAACTGCTGATACCTGTGCCATTCCAGTATGTTCAACACTGCTCACAAAACTGTTAGATGAAATACGAAGCAAGTCCAGGGCTGTCTCACAGTTAAAGCCTTTTTGCTTTAATGCCAGGTAATAAATGATCTAAAGTATTCATTTTAATGGAATCTCATAAAAGTGAAGAGAGAACCAATAAAGCTCACCCTGTGTCTGAAATATAACTTTTATATACAATAAGACTGTCCAACTGTGCCCAAGGCATTGAGCAATACACTGTGGGGACATATAACACTTCGTAAGGTGAATTCATTACAAAGAGATTTTCCCCCTTTTAAATAATTTACCCTTGGTCCTAGTCAAGACCTGTTCATATTAAAAAACTGGGGAGAAGAAAATATTCCTTTGATTTATTCTTTGTTCTCTTGGAATGTCCAGCATTTAAAAGAATATGAACTCATGGTAAGAATCACATACATGTACGAAGAGATGTATTTCTTAAGGATGGTTGTGTAATAATATGGATTTTGAATTCAGAATGTTTGATGTCAAGTAGACCTCATTTGTGGGAGTTTTTCAAAGCTTTTTAAAATTATTTCCAAATTTTATGCAAAGCACTGTTCACGAGCAGTTAGCTAAGTTTTCTGTTAAACTGTCCCCCGCTGCCTTTAGATGATAAAAAGACAGCATCAGTTATTGATTAAACATGTAAAAATAAAACAAATCTGGAGCAAGCCACACAGGCAATTGCCTCTCCATTCCTTGTGAGTAGTATTTTTCCAATAAGTCCATTTTTAATCAGCTTTAAAAAGCCTGGAGTCAAACTTAATGAAACAGAAGGCACAGAGTTAAGCACCAAGCTTTAAAAGAATTATACCTTGAGGTAAGATGAGCTGCCTATACATTTTATAAATAAATAATGAAAAATAAACAGACAAATAAATTTAAAAAAACATGGATTACAAATGACAGAGTTTGCATGACACACTGGGCCAAAATTAAATTACAATAGTAGGCATTGATGGTTTAACCTAAAATGTGTTATTTGGGTTAGGGTTAGGATTTAAGCTTTAAGCCTCAAGTTTTTTTTTCCTTCAGCCCAATCAATAATTACTTTCAGATACTCAAAACAGAAGGTAACTAAACAGATCGAGATAT
Organism: Protobothrops mucrosquamatus; assembly: GCF_001527695.2. Classification (NCBI taxonomy): domain Eukaryota; kingdom Metazoa; phylum Chordata; class Lepidosauria; order Squamata; family Viperidae; genus Protobothrops; species Protobothrops mucrosquamatus. The sequence continues at coordinate 61,125 of NW_015387445.1, read as the reverse complement.
TCTCAATCTCACTAACCGGTAACAGAAATGTGAAGACCTTTATGACAACATGGAGCATTGTACAATCTTACTGATAACTATCGTCCCAGGAGTAGCATCTAAAAACTCCCTTGGATTTTGCTTTGTACAATACTTGATATTCTACTTTTCGCATATTTCTCTACTATCCTTTAATTCAAAAGTGCCTGCAGCTTTTGAAAATAATAAGATTGGAACAACAACAAAAAAAATACTGCCAAAAGTACCACAAAAGTAGAGGGAGGAAAGAGAGGAATAATTGAAGTTACTTTGACGTTTCTGTAGAGCTGGTTTTGAATTATTGATAAGCATTAGCACTAAGTGTTATTAATGCTGAGACCACATGTAAGGAATTGGGGCACGGAAGAGGAATAAAAGGGTAAGACAGATGTCCTTCAATATTAATTAGCAAGTCCAATGGGTAAAATCAATTCCCAATTTTCAGCACCACTGAAGCAATGGATGTACAAATGCTTTGGAAACAAAAGTGTCTCTTGGCTTCCAAGTACTGTAATGCTGCAGCTAAGAACAAAAGCCCAGAAGAGGCACCATTTCAATGGCATTATGATGAGAAAACTTCCTCACTGGTATGTCATGATTCGAATACTAAACTTCTACCCCATCAGAGCTTTGCTAATCTGCCCCCCCCCCGTCCAAATATTATTTTGCAGCTTGCTTGAAAACTTTATGATCGTAACATTGTTGCTGATGATCATAATATGTTCATATTAACATTTCACACATAAAGCGCATGGAATTAACTGTGAAGGATCACTTTTCCCCTTGAACTAGACTTAATAGATTGGGGTTAGATCAGCTAAACAAGAAAAAAAAGCATGAGAGAAAATGGATAAGAAACTAACTTACAGATACATAGCATTGAATTAAAATTATTTGCAAGACCGCCTCCTACCAAACACCTCCCTTCGACCAGTCCGCTCCCACAGAGAGGGCCTCCTTAGAGTGCCGTCGGCCAGACAATGCCGGCTGGCGACCCCCAGGGGGAGAGCCTTCTCTGTGGCAGCTCCTGCCCTCTGGAATGACCTACCCCCCAGACCTACGTACAGTTGCGGACCTGCGCCTTTTTCGCCGAGCCCTGAAGGCCCATCTATTCCATGCGGCCGGCCTGGCGTAGTTTGATTATGTTTCAGTGGGGGTTTTTTTACGGGTGTGTTTTTAGAACAGGCCTGTTATTTAATTCGATTTTAAAACAAACTATTTATTTATTATCGTGGTTTTTAGTATCACCTGTTCACCGCCCTGAGTCCCGCAAGGGAGATAGGGCGGTATATAAATTTAATAAATAAATAAATAAATAAATAAATAAATAAATAAATAAATAAATAAATAAATACCGTGCTCTTTCTTTTGATTTATAGTGATAAGACGCTGTAGGGAGGTGGAGTTGATATCCCATATACCAGGGGTGGGCAACTATGGCCCCATTATGACCTGTGAACTTCAACTCCCAGAATTCCTGAGTTCAGCTAGGAACATATGCAGGGGAAAAAAACCAGATTGGTTGCTTTGAGAGAAGGGGAGCATGTGATGTTCAAATGAAAACAACAGAAAGTTCCCTCAGGTTTTCTCGCTCCAAATGGAAAAGTTGGGACTGATGAAACAGAAACATTTGATGCAAAGCTTGGGGAAAGGGAGGCTTATATACCCCTTCCCAAATTTAGCTTTCCTATCAGCAGGCTTGGAATTCCATACACCTTCCATCTCTGAAACAACATGTGTTTTATTGCAAAAGCTTACACATCCTAGCATATTTCTAATTGGCTATAATGAAACTCTCTGAATAATTCTCACTGCATGATTTATAAATCAGCCATTTCTTTTCTTCTGCCAAATACAGTCAGCAGCCTGACTCACAATATTATATCTTCTCTCCCCTGAGCCCTGAATCCATAACTTTACAAGTGCACAGATGTTCAGGAAGGAAATTCCTTGGCCTGCCTTCTCCTCTGCCCTGAAGTCCCCAGAAAACTATAGAATAAAGACCTTCAATAAGGTAAAAATAGGGCATTTCATACTTCTTCCTCGCTTTTCCTAACTAAAGAATCAATCTTGACCACTTAGAGATTTTTAAAAGATAAAAGGATGTAAGACATCCTTTGTGCTGGGATCATACAGGAAGATCGATGCTGGATAAGCATTGGGCTGATCACACTATGCAAATTTATATTGTAATCTATGCCCTCAAACCTTATAATTTGTTGCTCAATTAATTAATTGGGTAATAAACCCCATTGGATTCAGAAACTATTATCAACCCAAAGATACTAAAGAGCCCTTGCTAATTACTACTAATTTCAAATCATCACAATTAGATGGGGGAAGAGGGAGGGGAAGGGTCCCAATGTTTATAGTGTACCAGAGTAATTGGTGACAATAAGCATTTTAGAATATTATTTCTGTTAGCATATGATGTAACATAACTAATTACAAACATACTTCATTATTAATATATTTTGCATCAATGGTTCCTTCTATCTCACTGAAATAACTTCCCAGTTTTTTCCAAAATATTCCTTTCCAATTTTATACTTGCAAAAGGTTTCATACAACTGCCAACTGCACTAAACAACTATACTTACTTGGTAGTAAGAAGGGGGATTGGACTTACACCAGAATAGAAGAGAGATAGGAAGAAAGCAGCCAATCTCTGCAGTTAGTCTAAACATTAGACCTCTGGAGAACTTCATCCTTGTTCTGCCAAAATGGAGTTTGTCTCTTTTTTCCTTCCCAGTGAGGTTCACCTCTCAATCCATCTTCATTGTGGATTTTTCTTGGGTTTTTGGGGGGGGGGGGGCTCTTTCTCCTAGAAGGGAGTACGGTGCACAATGTGTGTGGAAACCACAACACAGCAGGGTGCCTAACTCCAGAGTGTTCCCTCAAGGAAATCCAGCTAAGTATACTTTCTTGGAATTCCTAGAGGATGGGCGTTAATTTGGTGTACTTTCAAGTAACAAAGGCAAGGTTTTTCTATATAAAGGACCTGGTGTAGCTGCTTCCAACAACTGACTCAGCATGTTCTGCTCTAGAAACTTCATCTCTGATTCAACAACTGCCTCATTCTTTATTCCCAAAATAATAGAATAACAGAGTTGGAAGGGACCTTGGAAGTTTTCTGGTCCAACCCCCTGCTTAAGCAGGAACCCTATAACATTTTAGATCAATGGTTGTCCAATCTCTTCTTAAAAATCTCCAGTGTTGGAGTACCCACAAGCTCTGAAGGCAAGTCGTTCCACTGATTAAATTTCTCCTCAGTTCTAGGTTGGTTCTCTCCTTGATTAGTTTCCATCCATTGCTTCTTGTCCTGCCTCCAGGTGTTTTGGAGAATAGATTGATCCCCTTTCCCTTGTTGTCAGATTTCTAACACTAGAATATGGATATGTGAAGCTCAAGATCATTTTACAAACAAGGTACCTTATTTTATAGGCAATTCATTTTAGTTGTTCATTATGAATTCAATTAATGTATTTCTATTTTTTTCCTAGTAAGTATATGTAAACCCGCACACACATACCAGCCTGTGATATGCACAGAATCAGAAGGATATTAAGAGGAATCCCCAGAGCTGTTTTCAGCTAGAGCTGTCAAAATGAATAAGATAAGGAAGTTGGTTCTCATATAGATTTTGCTGCTATCAGTTTTTTTTCCTGACCACCTTCCCTTGGGAGAAAATTCTCTTAAATTCAGGGCATCTTTTTTTTAGATAAATACAGTACATGATTACCATTACAATTGAAGTACAGATTGCAAAAAAATCATATTAAAATAACATTATATGCTTCAAATTATTTTATAAGCACATTTTATGGGTGTTAAAGTGCTTTTGGTGAAGAAAATCTAACACAAGTTAATAATTTTAACACATTAGGAACACACTGTGAATCAGCATATCAAGTCACTGCAAAACCTGATACAATATACCACAACAAACAGAAATATTGCCCCCACCAAAAACATCTTGCCTCCATTGTTGCCGCAACGAAATGAGTCCAGTTCAGCTGAAAGGGTCTTATAGTCCTGTCACCCAAATAGAAATTTTGATAGTTTGGTCTCATAAGGCTAATCCAGCAATCTTGGAGCTGAAGTACCTACAGGATAAGCCCTAACATCCCTATAAATTGGGTGTACAGAAAAAAAATGAACCCTGGTTTGTATATTTCCTGTTCTATGCAGGCAAAAACTGTTCATTATAAGAAAATTTCCTACACTTGTTTTTCAAGACAGCAATTGGTAAAATACTAGATTATAGCAATCATAGCATCATAGCAATCTATATTTATACATTTCAAGCTGTCTTCAATATTTGGCTGACTAAAACTGAAGAGCTGAGCACCTAACTAGATCTCTAGAGGGACATAAAAGTTTTGAGTTTCCTACGTTTCTATATTATTTTTTGCTTTAGTTTGACTTTGGCTTGGGCAGGGCCCTAAGGCTAGTGTATCATTCTCCAATTAACTGTACTAGTTCAACTTAAGCAGAATAGATCTCTTCTATCCAATCTTCTGAGATAGAAGACTGTTTTCAGCCAATAGTTCAGTGTATTAAATTACATCACTTTCCGTTTTATTTATACCAACTTCCAAGCAAAGAATATTTAAGAAAAAATGTTTTTCTGCAAGATATTTCTCAAAATTTAGATTATAGGGATGGTATCAATTAATTTTTTTTAAAGATTATATCTGAGCATCATATTGGAACTTGCACTTGTGCTTTATGGCAATAAATAGCTTAATTGTTATTATAATATAAGATACTCCCTGAGATTTCTCTATGAACTGAATAAATGCTGTCAAGTTCGGGTAGTAGACTCTTGGCAACCACATAGATTTTTTCCCAGGACAATCTGTCTCCAAGTTGGTCCTTCAGGTCTTCCAAGAGGGTACTAAATGTTGGTGTATCTTAAGCCATCCACCTTGCTGCTGGTCATCTTCTTTTTCTCTCTCCTTCTATTTTTCCCAGCACTACGGACTTTTCAAGAGAACTAGGTCTTTCTATAATACACCCAAAATATGATAATTTGAGCCAGTATTGACTCCTGGCAACTCCTTGGACAAGTTCCTGCAGTTTTCTTGGCAAGATTCATAGGGCTAAAAGGGAGAAGGGCCCAAGGTAATCCAGCTGGCCTCGTATGTGAAGGTGGGACTAGAACTCACAGTCTCCTAATTTCTAGCCTGATGCTTTAACCACTATACCATACTGGCTCAACAAAGAGCATACTGAGCAAAAATCTATGTTCAAGACTTTAATCTCATTGCTGTACTTCTGTTCTATTTTTAATTTGTATTCCAACTTTTCTTCTGCTATCTTGCTTAGTTAATCTTTATCATATACGATCATTCAGTAACTGAACAAAAGGTAACTTTCTTTTTACTAATGACTTCGTTTATCTTAAGTTCACAAATCTGTTACAAAATTTAACTGTGTCTAATATTGTCATTTTTATTACTGAGGTTTTCCACCAAGCTTTTAATAACTGCTTTTATTTTTGTTGCCATAACTTTAAATGAGATTATAGATAATGAATTTTTCTTCTTAGAAGCTGGGCTCCTTTCTTGTACATCAAATAAATTTTCTCCTTTGATAAATCATCTTCATTTAAAGAAGAGACTTAATTTACCAACATGCATACTTCTTAAATATCTTTTATCTCCCACTGCTATATTATCATCAAAATCTAGCCAATGTACTCCATCTCTATATTTATAAAGATCCAAATTAATGTTATTCTTTCTTATTTGTACTTTTAACAAGGTAACAAGAACAATACAGAAAAATGTGAAGCATATTGTCTTTTGGGCAATTTGTTTTTATAATTTATTATGCCTATAGTTTTATTTTCATATAGATCTCCAAATGCCTAGATGAAAAATGACACTGTAGGTAATTATATATTTGCAATTGCATGCAATATACATTCTGCATTTACATCTGTATTCAAACTGATACAGGTGTGGGTCAACTCAAGATCAACATCAGAAGTAAATTAGGATTCAACAGGCTCCTGAATGCCGTGTTGGATTTGAAAAATTGTGGTTGAAAGCTTAGCTCAATCATGAAGCTGACTGGATTGCTTGGGAAAAGAGTCCATAACACTTTGATTTACCTGAAGGGATTATCATGTAATTAAAATATTCCTTTGAGGTTCACTTGGAAAAAGAAGATAGTGCTCAAGAAATTCAAGAGTGTAATAGAAACTCCACGATTTCTTATGTGCAGATGTACATAGACACACTCCTGGTTTGTTACCCATCCCTTTACACAGAAACATCCACTGTACGTTTGCATATACCTAACAACTGTTCTGCTAACAGGGTGGCCAACATCTATTGCAAACTCAGTATTGGACAGGTGTAGGAGTACATTTGATAATTGCTAACCTTTTTGAATTTGAAAGAGTGAGCATGAACTCACTCATTTTGAACTTGAAAGTCAAAATGGGTGCATGGACCTGTATCATAGCATACTGGTTGAAGTTACTGTTCTTTTTTCCTCACAACGAGACTTATTTTCTTATTAAGCATGGTTATGAATCAGTACAAAAACTCCAACATCTCACCTTTTCCATGGAATGATAGGTTACAAGTATGCACTTTGTGCATTTGAACAATGAATTAAAAGATTCATTGGACCAGTCTGGACCACCAAGACCAGTCTACTTTACCCTAGAACAGGGGTAGTCAACCTTGGCTCTTTTATGACTCGTGGACTTCAACTCCCAGAATTCCTGAGCCAGCTAAGCTGGCTCAGGAATTCTGGGAGTTGAAGTCCACGAGTCATAAAAGAGCCAAGGTTGACTACCCCTGCCCTAGAATGTTCTTCTGAGCAATCAAGCTAAGTGTAATAAATAGGCAAATGTTTGCCCACTCAAATATTTATAAATAAAATTTTAATCCATAGTATAAAACTTACAGGACATCCAATACTATATTTTTTCTTAAAACCCAGTACAATGCCAGTTTTTCACAAGACTTCAACAGGTAGATTGTTAGACAAATTTGAGAGAAGTCACAAATAGTGATTATGTGCCATCAAAGTCATTTTTGACTCCTAGCAACCACAAAGTTAGATATTAGGAATAGTGCGGCATAATAATTCTTCAACTCAGCAGTTTATACCGTAACATAAAGACAAACCAAAAGTAGATTTTCCCTAGTTCCAAGAGAAGCCTAGTTCTATTTTAAAACTGTACTGGAACTCATAGGTCTCTTAGGATGCAGAGAACATTTTTTTAAAAACAAAATATGATCTGCAGTTGAAGACTGAACTAGGATTTTGTAGCAATATTCTTTCTAGAATAATAACCATGGAGTTGCATATGGCATTAAGATTCAGTGTGCTAGGATGACATTATGAAAAAGTAAAGGTCTCTAAATTGAGCAAAGTTGAGTCTTACTTCTAAATTAGGCATGCAATGACACATTCTTCTTCATGTAGAGGTGTTACATGACAAAGGAAATTTGCACCTAGCAACTTAGATGAAAACGACATACTTAAGAAAACCAGTGTAGACATTTGAAATAGATTAGATCCTTGTTAAAGAGACTTGAAAGGATGCCATTTCTCAAACTGTTGTCCTTTTATCATGCCTCTGCAGGGAGACCAGTAAAGTTGCACCAGGGGCAGAAACTAATGTGCACTTTTTTCTATGCAGCAATTGCTTTTTGTGATTTGAGAAGAAGCAGTATTTGCTATAGAAGAGGACTTATATATATATATATATTCATCCCAGAAGAAACTTTCTGAGAATCTCTGTTTAAATTCTGTGCCCAGTGGTGGGATTCAGCTGGTTCGCACCACTTCGGCAGAACTGGTAGCTAATTTTTTGTTGTCCAGGCCCAGAATGGACTTCTGGAAGTGGCATTCACACAGATAACCAGTTGTTCACATATTTGAATCCCATCACTGTCTGTGCCCCCTATGTAAATGCTGAACTTTAAGGGGCGAAAAAAAGGGGAGAGTGGTCTCCTTAAGACTCTGAACTCGGTTCTAGAAGAACACTCAGTTTATAAGGGGCAAAGAAAGGCAGAGATAAGAAAGACATGTGGATAAGCATTACAGGTAAGGAAAGTCTGTAAAATCCAATATATTCTACCAATATGTTATAGCTATGTTTAGTAATCTTGGGAGCAATTTCATTTATAAGTTTCTCCTTTGCAAGCATGTGATAGTTGCTCTGGAAGCAAAACCTGCTGTTAGCAATTTCTGTGTGATACTAATCCTAACTGTAATTAAGAATTCTCTAATTAGACGAGAAAGAGAAGAGGATTTTAACCCTGTTAGATATGATCAAAGGTTCTCTTCATTCAACAATTCGCAATCACAACCAGTTGCTGCCAGAAATATCACAATCAGAGCAAATAAGTCAAGATTCCACAGAAAGTTATCAGGATCTAAAAGTTATACTGGAGTAGATTGGATAAGGATGTCAATAGCTGCTGCTACAGCAGCAGCAGCAAAATACCCAGCAGTGCCTATTTCAAAGAAATGTTGATGCCTTATATTGATCCTACAATAACAGATCTCATTCAATTAAGGGCATATCATTCCTTGCCAAACCAAAGAGCTAAAGATCTTTTTTGGTTCCTTTCGATCAGTCCTGATTCTTGGGGACTCCCAGGACAAATCCCTGAAGTTGCCAACATTTTTCAGAAGTGGTTTGCCATTGCCTGCTTCCAAGGGCTGAAAAAAGTGACTGGCCTAGCATGAGCCAGCTGTGCCTAAGATGGGACTAGAACGCCTGGTCTCCAGATTTCTAGCACAAAGCTGAAATACCAGATGCTGCACATCAGCCTCAAACCTCAGCATTTTCCTCTTTAAACCGCTCTCACTAACATTTAATTAAGGAGAAAGATCTTGGATAGTTTAAATGTTTGGTTAAAGGAATCAGACCACTGTTGACACAAGCAAGAATTTTGATTTTTGTACTGAGCAAGGAGTTAAATATAAATGCCTAAGTGGTCCCTTCCAACTTTGTGTTCTCTTAGTTGAACATTTCTTGCTATCTTGATCAGCCTACTGCCTATAAACTATGTTGTTATATCTTGTGCTGGTATATTCTCCTTTGAATACATCTTCATAGAACAAATTAAGCATTGCCAAAACGATGAGAAACAGGACAAGGAAGCAATCATCTGGAGATAATCCAGGCAATTCTGGGAGTGCTGAGGAAAGAAGAAAATCATCAACTGATGCTGCATTTTTATTGTCCTCCTATAAAAGCCTCAGAGTTGGACTGCAATGATAGTAATAATTTGTATAGCAAGAACCCACCATTTCCACAACTGACAAGTTGGCTTTCGCGCCATATATAATTATTTTCTTGCAGTTCACAATCTGCCTTCTTAAACATGATTTTGTGGTTATAATAAGTTAAATTGCCCTATCACTACTACTATTCATCTCTCTAAACATTTCTTTACATTTGAAAAGACTATCTTGGTCAATATTACATCTATTATTAATCCAAAATTGTATCTATAATGGCATAAAGGTAAAAGTATTATGGGGAAACTTTAAAAAGGACTTAAGGTGATGTCCTGGCAGAAACTATTTTACCGATCTGTGCCTTTAGTATAAGTTTATTGGCACTGGGATTATCTTATTTAGAAAGCAACAATATATAATCTGTCAGAGAGTAAATTTGTACTAGAGAGCTGTTTTGGGGTGGCTGGTCTTCAAGGAAGCAATGCAATTTTCAGTTGAAACTTCTATTTGCTATTTTATCTGCCAACAGCACAAAGAATGCTTTACATTAGCAATTATGTGCAGGTTTCCTGAACTAAACTTATTCCTGGCAAGTTTATGCACGTATGTTTTATGGATCTCTCTCATGCTTAAAATATATGAGAGATCCATAAAACATACATGCATAAACAATAATAACTGAAGAGTTTCATAACAAAAGCAGCATATACAACAATGCACGATTTATAGTTTCTTGCATGCTAATTTTCTGCTGGGAAAGTAGAGAATTACATTCCTGCTTCTGGTTTAACATCTTCCAGGGTGCAGTTTAATAAATTGCATGCAATTTATTCTAGCACAGCAAACAGAAAAATTCAAACAACCTACACATGTGCGTACACACACACACATGGGAAAATTTACAAAATATACTGTAAATCATTAACAATTAAAATATAAATAGGATCTCAATAAGTCTATGTTGATAGGAAAAGTTTAACAAATGTTTCACAGAACGTGGAAGTTTGAAAATCTAGCATGAACTTCATTTGGACTCTTGGTCAAGATATTGCAACACCACGGGTTGCAAGTAGCTCCCAATAAAAACTTATGAAAGGGTAGACTGCTATTGCCATTTCCATACTTATTTCTTTTCACCTACTGTTATCAGTGGGAGTTAATGTAAGCAGGTTTTAGGCAGGTTGTATTTCAGCAACAGTGTATCTAGATCATATGTTCTGTGATAAAGTACAGAATGAGTTCTTCTGAGTACATCCTGATGAATTTTTAACTACTGCAACTACCCTTTCCAACAGTTGACTGTCCAATCCAGATATTCTCTCCCAAAGTAGGTTTTTTTTATTGACTGAACCATGCAAATGGTTACATGATTCCTTACATGATTTACTATACAAGAAAAATTCTGCAGCTAACAGAAGTTCATTGTCTAGAATTGCAAAGCTCTTTCATAGGAGTTTGTTCCATTGTGATAATTTCCCTTTATTCCTTCTATGAGTGATGCTTTTTTTATTTCTAGCACTTGAGCCAAGTTCTCTTGTACTGTCAAATTTTTCCTCCTCATTGCTTCATGGGCTTGGCCCTTTCTTCTACAGCAGTTCTATAATTAAATCAATCATTTCAATTTGACCGTTACAATATATTTTAAAGTCAAATATAGACTTGGTTAACATATATTGTTTGATAACAAATGAACTCCGTGGGGTGGTTCTCTTTAATAAATTGTTTCACTTTTGGCAGAAATCTTTGTTACATGTTAACCAATAATACATAACGCATACAGATCCTTCAAAACCAGGATTAATCCATATCCAGTAAAGTATAATTAACTGGCTTGGGATATAACTGAAAGCTATAGTTTCATTGAAAGTGGAAGTAATTCATTGAAGCACAGTATATAGTTTAAGAATGGAAAAAGCCAGTTGAAAAATCTATCGCTAGTGAGCAAGGTAGCAACTACTTTGCTATAACAGACAAATGAATAATGGGCTCCTTTAAATAGGTCAAGGCTAGGAGATCTGTAGCATTTCAAAAGTGTCTGTTGCAGTGCTATCCAGCTTACAGAGTTCAGAGTTATAGTTCCTCAATTTCTGGAAGCCTACAAGCTTTTATGTAAGACATACAGCTGCAAACCAGTTATGGAGATTATATTGGGCCCACTTAAGTGTATGGGTGTAGCAAAAAAAAAATATCCATCATTTCTTTTCATTTTTCATCACTGTTCTTGTTGTAAGAGAAATTCCCAAATTGTGCACAAAGGAAAATAAATTCAGTTCAACCATCCCCTCAGCAGAAGACCTTTAAAGTGTGGATATCTCAAATGATTGGACTGTAATATATGATTAACCATGGCAAATATTTGCTTTCTTCTAATCTAAAAATACATTCAAGTCTTATTTCTTATTCTTTCACAGGGTGCATTCTTCAGTTCAAGAGTGTGCTCTGTTAATAATTTATAGCTCAAGGAATAATTGCTTCTCTATTAATTTAAGTTAGTTGCTTTAAGTTTTCTACTTTATAATAAGCAGCTGACATATATAGCCAAAATTCATTAAAAAAACAAGGAAGGTTATCTCTACCTGCTGTGCAATTAAATACAAAGATGGGTATTCTATTTGACATGCCATTTTCCAGATAGGCTTTTCCCCAGCACCTTTAAAATAATTAATTGGTAATCGAGGACATTTTCTTACTTGTGAGAGATGATCGTGGGAGGCAGCTGTTTGTGATCACCAGCCAGGATACACTTCCTAACTTTCAGCAGTGGGATCCAACAGCTTGCTTCAAGAGCTTGAGAACATTCATCAATCACCACAAGATCAAAGTGGTTCTCAGGAAGAAGCTTCAACGGACCATCAGAAGAAGCACCTAATTAAAAACAAGATTAAAAACTACACTGAAGCCTTTCAGCACTGCACAAATGGAAAAGGACTAGTTGTCTTAAAAGATTGTGTCTTCTGATCCCTTGGGGCTTTCTGAGCGTGGTTGCTTGCTTGCAGATGTTTCATTACTTGACTAGGTAACTTTATCTAGACAGGTAATGAAACATTTGTAAACAATCAACAAAGCTGGGAGAGCAGCAAGGACTCCACAATTCAACCCTGAGATATATATATATATATATTCCTCCTGTATTGGATTGTGTGGTTATTGCCACTCTTCTGGCTGTATGATCTTCAATTACATGCTGCCACAAATGAAGTTTCCAATGATGTCGTCAATTTTCCTTTCCATCAAAACATTCTTCTACTGAACAATAATAGACATAACTAAGTTAGAGTGGATGCATTACCTCCTTGAAATCAACAGGTTTTAGCAAGCTAAGCAGGATTGGGTCTAGTTAACAGCTGGATAAAAGACCACCAGCAAATCCCAGAGCTGCAGACTTAAGACTAGGAAGTCATAAAAATCCCAGAAGACAGCTATGACAAACCTCTTTTATACTCAGAAAACAACATAGACATGGTCATGCCTAACCAGTAGTTGTACCCTCCTTGTAAATTCTACCTTTTTATTCACAACTGTTTATTTGCTATAAGAAAACCATCTGTCAGAAAAAGGGGCAGAAGAAACAGCTAGCAGATTTGTGTGTGGAATGAAAAGAAACTGATTTTCAAGCCTATAATGAAAGAGCTGCTGAGTTTATATCTATGGAAGGACTTTGGGCTACAGTGTGCCTGTAACCTATACTCTTTTGTTTAGCTTGGCAGAACATTCTCTGGACCCAACAACAGGTCAATCTACCTGAATCTTCCATTTCCACAATAGGAAAATAGATACCAATGGGAAGCCCACAAGGAGGACTTGAGTGCAACAGCATCCTCCCATTCTTTTCCCAACCAACTAATCTCCAGAAATACACTGCTTTTGTATAGTTTTCTTAGCAATGGTATGGAAGCAATCTGCCTATTAAACAACAAGGATGCCATTAATAAGTCACCTAACCATAAAATCACCATAAATCATAGGGCCACATGGCCATGTAACAGCTAAAAACATAATTTACAAGCAGAGAAAATGAAGTACCAAATTATTGGAAATAACATCTTTATTCTTAGACTTTTGCTTCCTCCTAGAGTGGCAATCACAATACAGTCTCAGAAAGGGATGCTCAAAATGATTTCAACTTATGTAACACATAGAAAATTACAAAAATGAAGACTTTGAATAAAATAAAAATTATAGTTCTCAAAACAGTAGATTATTTCCAAATGAATGAGCCAGTGGCAATCTAGTGGAAAAATAGCAGGAGTAAGATAACAATGTCAAGGTAGGTCTGGAACTGATCAAGCCTTGGTTCCAGAGATGTCCTATCTTGTTTCTTCTCTTAGCCTGACTAGCTAAGCAGGATGTGTGAAGGATGTGTGAATGAGTGCAGCTTTTAGTTCAGAAAGTAAACAGTAAAAGTTGCAAGTCTGCATTTGTGTCTATGTGTACGAGTTTTTGGACGAAGGACAAGTAGTACTGGAGATGTCATAACATCCTCTTTATAGCCTTCTGGGGTTGTACACACACAAGGGTTTAAAACATAAGAAAAATATTTAAAGAATAGTCAGTTATACAGGTTAGCTGGACTTATGATTACCAGTCACATACTATTTGATCTGTGTTTTGAGTTGCATGTAAAATTACGCAAGTCCTGGTTTATTCCAGTTTAACCATTCTGGGAAAATCCTAGTGTATTGAGCTCAGTTAATTAAAAGCCAGTGCTGTTCCTTGGGTAAAAGCAATTAAGTTTGCCTGCTGAGCATAGCAATAAAGTGACAAGATTGGGTTGCACCAAATAACCTTGCAGAAGAGAGAAGGCAACAATGATTTCTACCTTCAGTTATAAAAACTGGGTAATTGCTCCAAGGGGAACATGCTTCTGGAAAAAAAGGGGGGTGGGGTGGAGAAATAATCTACTGCAGAGAAATTGATGTTTCAACACTGTAAATCTTCATTCTTGACCGATGTCTATGCCACTGATTTCAAACCAATTCATTTGCAGAAAATATATAACTATATGTAGCCTGAACACATACACAGTTTATGCTTATAAAGGGAATAAAAAGCTGATTGTATATATATATGTATACACATCCATGCATAAATGTACACACGCACACACACACACACACAAGCATCCATACATAAGCAAATGGAAAAGTGCTGAGTCATCTATTCCCAATTGCCTTTTAACAAATAAAACAATTTTGCATTTTGCCTCTAAAACCACAATGTTTGACATTTTGCTTCTGACAACCAGCGCAAACCAGGTTTCCAGTGGTGGGATTCAGCCAGTTTGCACCACTTTGGCAGAACCGGGCCCAGGCCCAGAATGGACTTCCGGAAGCAGCATCCACACAGAGAACCGGTTGTTCACATATTTGAATCCCACCCCTGCAGGTTTCTATGAAAAAAGCTAAAGTGGAAAAGGATTCCTTTGCTTGTCATAAAAGCCCCACATTTTTGGAAAACATGCTATTATTTAAAAACCTGGGTGGTGGATCTAGTTATTAGACTAAGCACTTGAAAACAATCTAGACCGCGACAACTATCAAAAAGTTAGAATCAAAATAGAAGCTGGAAGGGACCTTGGAAGTCTTCTAGTCCAGCCACCTGCTCAAGCAGGAGTCCCTATATCATTTCAGACAAGTGGCTGTCCAGTCTCTTCTTAAAAATCTCAAGTGATGAAGTACCCACAACGTGGTCTGAAGGCAAGCTGTTCCACTGGTTAATTATCCTCACTGTTAGGAAGTTTCTCCTTAATTCCAGATTGCTTCTCTCCTTGATTAGTTTCCATATGTTTTCTTTTCTTGCCTTCTTGTGCTTTGAAAAATAAATTGACCCTCTCCTCCTTGTGGCAGCCTGTCAAATACTGGAATACTGTTATCATGTCCCCCCTAGTCTTTCTTTTCTCTAGACTGGTCATTCCCAAAATCCTGCAACCGTTCTTCATATGTTTTAGTATCCGAGCCTTTAGTCATCTTAGTTGCTCTTCTTTACATTTTTCCCCAAAATCTCAACATCTTTTTTGTAATGTGGTGACCAAAACTGGATGCAGTATTCCAGATGTGGCCTTACGAAGGCTTTATAAAGTGGTACTAATACTTCACGTGATCTTGATTCTATGCCTCTGCTTATACAATCAAGGATTGTATTAGCTTTTTTGGCTGCTGCTGCACACTACTGACTCATTTTTAAGTGACCATCCACTAGGACTCCAAGGTCCCTCTCACAGTTACTGGTTTTGAGCCAGGTTTTGCCTAATTTGTACTTGTAACTTTGGTTTTTCCTGCCCAGGTGTAAA
The DNA here is from genome assembly GCF_001527695.2 of Protobothrops mucrosquamatus. NCBI lineage: Eukaryota > Metazoa > Chordata > Lepidosauria > Squamata > Viperidae > Protobothrops > Protobothrops mucrosquamatus. The sequence continues at coordinate 45,596 of NW_015387445.1, read as the reverse complement.
ACCTTGCTTTTCTCCACATTTAATATCATTTTGTTGGATAGGGCCCAGTGTTCAAGTCTGTCAAGATCTTTTTGGATTCTGAGCTTGTCTTCTGAGGTGCTGGATATTCCTGCCAGCTTAGTATCATTGCAAATTTAATGAGATCCCCTTCTATTCCCTCATCTAAATCATTTATGAAGATATTGAAGAGTACTGGGCTTAAGACAGAACCTTGTGGTACCCCACTGTTTACTTCCCTCCATGTAGATGTAGTACCATTAAGGACTACTCGTTGCGTACTGTTTGTCAGCCAGTTACAAATCCATCTGGTGGTGATGCTGTTTATGCCACATTTTTCTAGCTTACCAAAAAGTAGGTTGTGGTCTACTTTGTCAAATGCCTTGCTGAAGCCTAAATATACTATATCCACAGCGTTTCGCTGGTCTACTAATTTAGTCACTTTGTCAAAGAATGAAATAAGATTGGTTTGGCATGATCTGTTTCTAAATATTCACAGATCTATTTTTTGATTATTTTTTTCCAGTATCTTCCCAGGTATTGATGTCCGACTGATTGGTCTGTTGTATCCTGGGTCTGTTTTTTTTTTCCTTTTTTGAAAATGTGAACATCAGCTCTTTTCCAATCTTCTGGTAGTTCCCCAGTGCTCCAAGATTTTTTAAAGATATGATACAATGGTTCTGAGATAACATCTGCCAGCTCCTTCACAACTCCGGGATGTAATCCATCAGGTCCCTGTGATTTATATTCATCAAGGTCAGACAGGTGTTTTCTTAAAGTTAAAGTTTCAACAGAGGTTGGGAGAAAAGGTTATTCGCAAGTCATCTGACTGAGTATTCACAGCAATTAAAATCCACACAAAACTGTGGGCATGGTTGGAGACCTGCCACTTGTGGATAATTCCCTTTCCTGGGCTGGCTGTAATGGTGTGGACAATACATGTTGACATTTACCACACTAACTGCAGAGATGGTGTCTGCCTCTGAAGAAGCGAACACCACTTTGTATGAAGTAGCCTGTCCCTCAGCAAATGAACATGGTCTTTTTTTAAGGACATCACTTAAAGTAGGATGAACAGAATAGGACTGAGCACTGTCATCCTCAGGCCTTGGAACCTTCCCAGGAGAAGTAAATTAAACCAACAAAGGAGTGAGTATGATTTTATGCCTTCTATTAGATTGTTGACTAAAGTATTTCTTTTAAATAACATCCAGAGCTTGCCCAGAATTCTCTGATATGAGAAATTTCAGAGCAGAAGGGGAATATAATTTTCAGTAAGAAATTGGAATTGATATTAGGTTCATAAATCAACTTTGTACGCTAGATATTTTAATGTATATTGTTTACACAAAATTATCTGCAAGGTTTCCTGAAAATTATCCTTATGGGATCGGAAGCAGTTCCCCAAACATAAATAATTGCAGTCTGGTTGAGAGTCCTCTCCAAGAGGCTGTGTATGCACTTGGAAACAAAAATAAATTCCCACCTTTGCTGGTTCAAGGGCTTAATTATTCCTATAAATAATGCATAAATTCCTTTCCTTCATTAAACGGAACAAGAAAGCTGCAAGCCATGCTTTGTAAAATGTGAGCAGCAGAATTTGTCTGCTGTTCAAATTCACATAGTATCGATTAGTTACCCAATCGTCCAGTCACAGAATAAAACATTGATGATCAAAAGAAAAAGGTAAATTGGGCAGCAAGACTGGAGACCCAGTTTAGTGTAAGTGGTTTAAGACTTCAGGCTAGAAAGCAGGAAACGATGTGTGTTCATGACTCGTCTTAGCCTTGAAAACCAGCTGGGTGACTTTAGGCCAATTATTCACTCTCTCTCACTCACAGCCCAATCCACCTCACAGGGTTCTTGTTGTGGAAAAATAGGAGGAGGAAGATGTGTTGGGTATTTGAGCTATAGGCAAAAATAATAAAGAGGGATACAAATAAATAAATAATACAGTGCACTGTTTACTATTTATCTTTATAGATACTGGGGTAAGAAACAGTTCAAAGATATACTATGCAGTTTGGGAGATTCAGTTTAAGCAGATTAGAGTTAAAAATAGAACAGTTCTATCAGTATATAGGTAATCATTTGATTAAAGCTTACAGGCAAAATCTAGAAAAATTCTCCTAACCTGTGTTCGTTGCAAGAATAACATGAGCTTTTTGCAAGGTTTCAGACATAGCCATTTCTTCTCGTTCCTTCAGTTCCTTTCTCAGTATCTTAATTTCATTTAAAAAATGTTTTCTCTCTCCTTTGTCTTGGGTCTTCCTGGTTTTTATCTGCATAAGAGAGACAGTGATCGCAGCACAGCACATATTTAGTAGTCAAGGCAATTGTAAAACAGCAGCATTTCTCTGATAAAATGTCATTAGAACACCACAAATGCTTTTTGGATGGATCTTCTCCAATCTGACCCCATCAACCGGCTGGGGACAATGCGAGTTGTAGTTTAGTATGAACATATGACCAGGGAAGCAGTTGATAATAGTATTCATTAAATTCTTGATATTTTTAAATGTATACCTGTTTTTCTGCTTATATAAATATTCAAAGCTGCTTACAGTAATAAAAAATCACTACTGTATAATTAATTCTGCATAGTAAAACTCAAAATGAAAATCAGTATCGTTTAAAGCAATTAACAGTCAAAAGTCAAAACTGAAAGTGGGATTTATTTGCCATTTTCCTAAATAATGGAAGAACAGGAGCCAAATATTGGAGCGGTGCTTCTCAATCACAGCAGCTTTAAAATGTGTAGCCTTTTCTAGGCAGCATGCTGGTGAGTTGAAGTCCACATATTTTAAAGTTGCTGGAATTAAAAACATTCAGGCAGTACTCATTTAACAACCACAATTGAGACTGGAATCTTGGTTATTGAGCAAAGTGGACATTAAGGAAGAAACCCACCTGGGTCCTTCATTCAATAACAGTGATCCCAGCACTCCTGTTGCGGTTATTAAATGATCTTACAGGTGAAGCAAATGGAGTCCCTCACAATACCTGTGAAGGGATTTTGGGCTCCGTGCTTGCTTGGATTTTGGCTGCCAAACTTCAAGCAGGCACAAAGTTGGCCATTCTTCTTGGGATAGAGGGATTTTGGGGTCCATGTGTGATTGAATTTCAGTTGCCAAGGTTCAAGCAGGCACGGATCAGCAAGGAGCTCTTTCATCCAACCTCCAGAGATGAGAGGGAGTCAGCAGCAGTTTTCAATCTTTCCTGCTGGCTTCCCCATCGACTCTCTGGTGAAGCTGGTAGGGAAGATGGCAAGTGACAATCACATGAGGGAGGGATCATATCCCCTTGGCAGGGATGTGACATTTTGTGGTAGCTGGAAATGCTTTACTTTTTCGAGGCCTTTGTCATTTCGACCTATTGTTAAGCAACTGGCCATTAAGCAAGGACTACCTGCACTGCAATGGAATAAACATTCTATAGTCTGAAGCCCACAAAAGGCCCGTTCCTGAAAACAGAACTGCCTTGCCTGTGGCAATGGGAACTCCTTCAAAAGAGGCTCTTTTGCCATGTGGGCAAGTTCATAATGGTATCGTCTCTCAAATAATCAAAACCATGGTAATATAGAGGGATTCAAAGTTTCACATCATCTTGAATTATGTCCAATAGGCAACTGACGACTGATACAGATTTTTTTTCCTACACAGTGATCCTATACTTTGCACCAATTTCTTTTCTGAACATTTTAAGGATGAGGCAAATCAAAAAGGGTTGGAGGAAAAAAATACGGTTCTCAGAGGCAGGGTGAAAAGTGAAAGGGACAGATTTTAGAATACAAAGGAGTTATTTAAAAAGAAGTTGCCAAAGTGCTAGTCATTTGCTCTAATTCTTTTTAGTTTAAAGTGATTTTCTAGTTTCTTACAAAAGAGCACAAATGAAACTTGCTACACTATGAGGTATCATCATTACCAGGAGAACTAAGGGAGGACTGGGAGATCACCGTCCTTGTACTTGTTTTCCAAAGAGAACTCTTTATAGTCTCTATGTATAAATTATAAATCCCTTATACTCCTCTGAATAATTAATTGTGGCCCAATCAAGAAAATTATTGAAATTGACTTCGAGGATCCTAGCAATGGTGAGTGTGATGCAAATGCAGCTGACTTTCCATTTAGCAAGAGCCAATCAATCCTTGACTTATACCTTTCATTCTTCATCCTTACAAGTTCTCTAGGGATGTAGCACAGCTATAATATATTGCATGTCGCTACAGAAGTTTGCAGCTGAGCTATTCTTGGTGAAGAGATTACTCTCAAAATTCCCCAAACCTCATCTTTTATTAAAATCAATTTTCTACCCCTGAAAAGGACAAAGCAAACAATAAAAATAACATTAAACTTTACAAAAAATCTTAAGTTGAACAGTATTAAAAAGTGCCACTGAAAACAGTCACAGTGCTGAGCACAGCAGAATTTAAAAGATAGCAAATAAGCAAGCCACTTATTATTTTCTTCTTTCAACCCTTGCATAAATGCATCTTTTTTTTCTTGTGTGCTCTGCAGGTAGTCCTCAACTTATGATTATACATTTAACAACCATCTGAAGTTATGGCAGTATTGAAAAAAGTGATTAACTGTCCGACTTATGACAGTCGCAGTGTCCCCCTAATCATATGATCAAAATTTGGGCTCTTGGCACCCAGCATGTATTTGCAATAGCTGCAGTGTCCTGGGGCCATGGGGTCGCCATTTATGACCTTCCCAGGGGGCTTCCAACAAGCAAAGTCAATGGGGAAAGCTGAATTTGCTTAACAAGATGATTTGTTCAACAATCACAGTGATTCACTTAATAACTATGGCATAAAAAGATTGTAAAATCAGGTGCAACTCACTTAAATATTAATGCTTAGCAACATAAATTCTGGTCCTGACTGTAGCCGTAAGTTGAAGACTATCTGTATCTTGAATATGCACAAAAATGAGTCATCAGAAACCTCAGTCAATCAAAAGTGTGTGTTGATTAGGCAAACCCCTGAAATACACGCTGGCCTCTACTTTCCTCTCATTCCATCATATGGTAAATACACATATCCCAGGTGCCTACACAAACAGGCAGAAGAAGCCATCAGGACTTCATATGCAAGCATGTACATCTGTGATGGATTACAGCCCTGCCTTTTCGTTAGAGTATACAAAACCTCTAGCCTTTTGGAAACTTGGTCTCCAGAGGTTGCTGAGTGTGTGTGTAGTGTGTGTGTAGTGTGTGTGTGTGTGTGTGTGTAACTGGTAGTGGATAACCTCCTAGCACAGAGATTATAATGGAGTTATTGCTAATTTCTGCAAGGTGGTCAGGCACAACAGACAATAATTTGAATTGCAATATACTTCAAACAGTGCCATATTTAAAATAAATGTAAAATAGAAAATTAAATAAAGAAGATGTGATATAGCCCTAAGATTTTGTTTACCAATTTTACAAGGCAAGTGGGGTGGAAAGAGAGGAAAATGTAGAGACCTCTTACTTTCTGGCCTTTTTTCCTATTGGTTATCAGTTGTAATGTTATCAATATAATTTAAAATTGCAATCTCTGTTTGGAGAGTCTCAAAGAAATAGAGAAACGGGGAGACCGATACATGTCAATGGGCCTTTCATGAAGCAGACCTCTTATTTATTCTAAATTATTCTAAATGATTTATTCTAAACTCAGCTAAATGATTCAGCCTTGACCTGGCCTTAATTGTAGAAGCAAACTTAAAAGGCAGTGTTGCCACAGATTACACAAAGTTCCAGTGTGCTGTTCCCTCCTTGGTTCTTAGAAATTCCATAAAGTTCAGAAAATACCTATAATGTCAGTTCCTTCCTGCTCCTTCCAACCCTTGAAGCTGTTCCCTTCACAATCCTTAACATTTATTAAACAGTATCTGTTCATTCTTTCTTGTCTTTAAAAAAGTTAACTAGCAAGTTAAAATTATTAGACAGTAGAGAGCTCTCCCCTAACAGTCCATCTCCTCCTTTTTCTGAAGAATATTCTAATGAAGTCCACAGGGCATCCTCAGAAATGGGAAGAATTTGAAAAGTGGCTTTCCCACCAGCCAATGTATTAAAATTAAGTTAAATAAACATTTCAAGTCACATGGGTGTGCTAAGAGCTGTTTGAGAGCACTGCATTGTCAATCCTGACCGTATTTTAATTCTGGATTAATCAGCCAAGTATGGCTCCTTCTGTTATTTCCACGTACAGGTAATAATAACAGGGGGGGAAAACAAAGCAAAATCAAAAGTACTCAGGAAAGAAGGGCGGAGAAAAACTGAGTGAGGAATCTCAATTTGCTCTTAACAATGCTAGAAAACTTGGGAAAAAGAAAATGGAAAGAAAAGACTGGTTCCCTAAAGCAGACATGTCAAACACAAGGCCCAGGGGCCGGATGAGGCCCGCGAAGTGGTTTCATGCGGCCCGCGAAGCCATCCTGGAAACAGTGAGGGAACGGCCCCTGCTGCCTTGGCCCTGGCCCATGCCGGCCGGGAGCCAATGTACAATTTTGTGGTGGCCATCTATGCTGAAACACATTCAATCTTAGCTCCACAAGGCCATCTAGAAACAGCGAGGAACCAGGCCCTGCCGTGTCAGCCCCACCCCCTGGGTGCATTCTGGGGAGGTGTCACCCTTTGTGAGGAATGAAGAAATGGACCATGCCTTGGCACTTGCCCTGGTCCCACCCCCTTCTGCCAGAGATCCTCAGATCTGTCCCACTCCTGCCCAGGCCCCCACAGGCACCCTTGACACAAACGATGTAGAGCTGGCCACGCCCAACCAGTAGGTCACATCCACTCCATCCACGCCCACCCAGTAGGCTGCACCCACCCTGACCACACCCACTCAGCCCCCAGAGGACAACCGCAATGCTGATGCGGCCCTCAATGAAATTGAGTTTGACATCCCTGCCCTAAAGAATCCTGAATATTCTACAGAATATCCCATTATGTCAGAGTCGGTTACAAAGCTACAGATATTTTTAGTTATAGCCATTCTACCCAGCGCTGCTTATATATCTGAGGAGTTTTGGTTCAATTTCAAGATAAGACACATATTCAATCATTTCTGCATAGCACTGTACTTATTCCAAGAATACAATGTCACAAAGAACGCTACAGATTTATTCTATAGATTATTTTTAAAAACTGCTGTAAAAATGTAATACAAGACTTACAAATGCTTGATCAATGTCCTTCCGGATATCTGCTACAATCTGGGCATTATCTCCACGCAACAGGACAGCATCCAGCGAATGGTGCTGTATGGACTCTAGAAGACGAGCTGGGCGACCAAGACGCAGGATCCGCACCTTATGAACAGAGATCCTTTCCACCAAGTTATCAACTGCAATATTAGAGGCAGCACAACAGAGAACCTAGGAAGAAAAATATCTCTTTAAACGGTATTAATTCACTTCACTGAAATAGCTACAGTCCTACACAGATTCATATCTATAGTTTACAGAAAGACTATAAGCATCAAGGGCAAAAGGAAAAGAAAGGAGGTTATTTTATAAGTGCCAGGAAAAGAGATTATTCTCAAGTCAAAGCTGGATCAGGATTTGACCTGCAGTTTGAAGGACTTTATTATACGTTAGACCTCTGAGCTAAAAGGAACAGTACAAATTCAAAGGATTAAACCAAGATCAAGGACAAAAGTTACTTTGAAGATACTAGTCCCAGCCAAATTTAAGTTCTAACCTGCCAAGGATCTTTCAGCTTTGTCTTTTTTTCCTTTATGTGCCTGATGATACCCTTTAATTCCAGAGCTTTACTTCTACATCTCACTGAACCTCAGAAGATCCAGGAACATCTCTGAGCAGAAACAGTTGTGCTTCAGCCAAGAACATTAATATAGAGAGATTAGCAGGGAAAATGAAGATTTTTCTAGAAATACAGGTAACCTGGATGAATCTGTAACGCTTCCAAAGTTTTTCCTTTACTTCTAAGTGGAAATAAGAATATTATCCATCACAAAGAACCCAAACTGTAAGATAAACATGGTGACTCTTAAAAACGTGTATTCGTGAAATAAAATTATGCATCTTTCTGCTGAGATTTTGACTATCTACATTTCTAAAAATGGAACATAGACCTTGTATGACCCCCATATCCAATTTTTGATACTGCCAAATGGCCATTCTCTAGAATCTTCCAAGGTTTATATTATAATTAAAATTCCCATACTCATGACCTAATATTTTTCTAAATGTATTCTGAGGACAAATGTATAGATTTTAAAATACCACTGCCACCAACCCAAAATTATTTGTTTCTGTGTTAAGGTTTTATTTTATACTATTATCCTACCTTCTATTATTTCTTTTCCTAGTAGTTTAGTATCTTAGATATGGGAGAGGGGATTACTTTATTCGGGTTATTTACCCAGAGATCCAGTTTATTATAAACAATTAAAACTTTATTTAACAATAATATTTTATGAACAGAGAGCATTGGGAATTGTAGTTAAACACAAAACTCTTCCTCTGAGCATAATAATATTACCATACTGTAGTTTATTTTTTCACAAGGGTTACCAATTATTATTTGTTTATATTTATATTTAAAGTTCAATTCCTTTTCTTTCATTTTCTCTCTTTGAAAATTATTCCTTCCCTCTCCCCTCATCCCAAAACCTTTTGGACATTTTGTTAAAAATAGACCAGTTAACTTTTGACTTAAATTATATTAGACTATCAACCTGCTGTTCTTTAACATACATCCCTTTTAAAATGAAGGATGGAGTTATCAAGCATCCCCATATTTTTATACAGTAACAAATACATCATTCTTGCACATAGCATTCTTTCAAACATTCACATACAATTCCACACAAACCTATGTGCAAGCTTTTCATCAGTTCCAACACTGTTTTTCCCCAAACATTAGAGCAATTAGTAATGGGCAATGCAATTAAGTATTGTCTACACCCAAATATGAGGCATCTTGCCAGCAGTTCATGGTCCCAAAGCCCTTTTCATTTCTCCCCCTCCCCTCGCGCCCACTCTGCAATTTTTACACATATGCATTTCTAATACTCTGAGAAAAGCATCTGTATGTATTGTGACACTTCCCAATTCACCTGCCATACTGGACTTAAAACACTGAGAAGGTGCTATAAGCATGAAAGAGGCTGCAGGTCTATTAAGAACTATAGGCAATACCCCTTACTCAGACAGCTACTTCCCACCTCATGCTTTAACCAAAGCTGAAATGCGCCTCATTCTGAATGGCAAGGTTCACCTTCCATTCTTGCCTCAGAATAGTACGATGGCCACAGGGACCTAAGTTTCCAGCCTAAATAGGTATCTCTTCAGAAAATGTATTCACTCACTCACTTTCAAGCCTTGCTCCACAGCTTGGAGTATTATCTCCACCACAGTTGTTGTCTTGCCAGTTCCAGGTGGTCCATGGATGATAGCAAGTTCCTTCTGTGCCAATGAAAAGCAAACAGCTTCCTTCTGGGAGGCATCCAGGGATTCATTGTAGAATTTCAAAAGCCCTGTAAGCAGCAGGAGCATTTGTTCAGATTTCAGTCTCACCAAGAACATTTGCGAGAAAGCAAGTACAATACAAATAAGAAGAGGCTGTTTTTGGACACTGACCAGATTTCTCAGCAAAGGAAGCATCCTGATCATTATTAGGAGCAATTCTAAGCCCCCACTGAGACCTGGCATCTCTTAAGAAAGTTTCTGTTTTACTGCAAATATTTTCAATCTTTGAAAGAATAACAGAAGATTAATGTGCTTTAACAGCCCATTGCCTTTAACTGTTCCACTATACAGAATACATTCTTACTAGAAAATTCCCTGAAAAAACACAGACACCTTTCTTTCCTAAAAGTACAATATGCTGAGCCAAAACCTTAATTATAGCTTTGTACACCAATGTGTAATTAGATGAGCAACAGAGCCTCATAGAACAACTGCTAACAATTCATTAGGCAGAGAAGTAAAAAAAGCAAGAAGCACTACCTTGAAATGGCCAGCAGACAATGCTGGCTGCTGGAAGGATGCAAGGAAAGTACTCTTTAGTCAGTTGGAAAATGTTCCACTGTGTGTGTGTGAGGGGGGGGGGGGGTCCCAGCTAGAACAATGGAGCTGACAAGTATGGATATCATACCTTATTTCTTATTTTCCTCAAACCTCATGTTTTGAGTGCTCTGTGCAAACTTTAAAATCTATATAAATAAAAATGTAAATGTTCGTTTATTCAAAATCTTAAATCTCCGAAAGTTCTTCACCGATTGCTTTGAAATTTTGACACAACGTTGCATTTGAATACGCACGTGTTTTTATATACCTATATTATATAGATGTCACACCTGTGACAGGTAAAAACATGCTTTTTTAAAAAACTGCGCCATCTGTTGGACGTAAAAGCAACACATGCTTTTACCAGACTGAGCCATAGCAACGTGTGGCTGGGTACAGCTAGTAACTACATAAATATCTATACCTTTATTTCTTAATTCAGGACCACCCTTTTTTCTTGATGATAGTTGTGGGGGGGGGGAGTGAAACTGCTAATTAACATCATGTGTAACATTTCACTTCTCCTACTAGTATGCAACCCCAACTGGAATGGGAAAAGGGAACTTTCAGAAGACCCTCACTTTTCTAAAAATGTTATATGTCATTTTATCTTTGGGTGGATCTCAGGAATTGATATTATGCCAGTGTTGATATTATTGTTGCTATTATCATTATGATACCATTATTATTATTATTGACCACCCCGTCCTCCTCCACATCCCACCAACTTTTCAATTACAAAGGAGGCTTTTAGCTTATTTGATGCCAGTATTGCAAGAAGAAGCAGAAGAACATTTATTCACCAAAATCCGGAAGACATCAACTAAAATATAAACAGCACTTTTATATATATAGGGGAGCAGTTGGTAAGTAGGAGTTCTTGTCATCGTAAGTTTGGCAAATGCTATTGGAATGGGCATTTTTAATTTCAGACTGGCAAAAGACACCAAGTGGACAGTTTAATTCCTCTCTAGCTATTGGAGCTGGCACATCAAAAGGGGCAACAATGCCACTTTGCTGGATCAGGATGCCAAAAGGTTTTGCATTCTGAATGGCAAGAAAAGAATTCTCCCTCCAAATTTGCTGCTGCTAAGATGCCCAATTGGAATGGCTTGTTCTGCAAGAAGTAGAGAGATGCCAGCATTACAGTTTTACCATAAAACCGTTTCTCAGGCAGATTTTATTAAAACGATGCAAATAGCAGATTTGTTTAAAACACAAAAAGCAAATGACAGACGTTTGTAAAATCATAGTAACAGCAGGTTTTATAATGAATGGTAAAGAATATGTTAGAAAGTTATCATCCTATATTTCGACTTATTTTTATAGATTATCCAAGCCAGGGGTCCCCAATCCCCAGTCCATGGACCGGGACCAGGACCGGTCTGTGGCCCGTTGGGAACTGGGCTGCGCAAGAGTCAGGCAAGCGTGCAAAACTATCCCTTTCCCACCACCACCACCGCTGCCAGTCTGTGGAGCTGGAAATGTTGGGTGACTGATCTGAGCAACATTTTGTTTTAACCTTTTTTTGCTATGTTTTATAATGTTTTTATGGTTAAAAACGTTACATGCAAAATCAACATTTCTTTTGAAACCTAAAAATAAGAATGTTTAAGTAAGTCCTCTTTCCGCATATAAAATCAACCTTTAAAAATTGTTGTGAACACTTGAACACTTTAACATTTCCATTATTTTAACATGAGCTATAGGGACTTTTCTTTTAAGACAGCATACTTTTAGTGCATTTTCCATTTGCCATGCTTACGTTCCACTTCTTGCTGATCAACAAGGCGATATTGCAAGCCCTTAGTAAAACAGTACAAATTAAAGATTCCAACTCTTGTGGCAGCATGAACGAGCTCTGGTTTGTTAGTCATGACTAAGCGACCCTTCAAAAGCCAAAAGTCCTATATATTATGAATGCAAAAGAAGCTTTTGGCTCCACTTGCCATTTTATACTGCATTCTAAGTTATTCACGAGATCAGATTCATTTATCAGCTGACAAATGCAGAATGAGAGAAGGCATGTCAGGCAAGCTGATAAGGTGCCTATTTGCCAAGATGTATGAGTGCAAAAACAATCACTAGAGAAAATTATAATGCATTTGGTATTTTTCTGCAGAACAGATTCAAGGACAGGACAGCGCATCTATGGTGCACATGAGAGATAGGAGCCAGTTTTGGTATAAAGACAGAAGCTTTTTTTTACCATATTAAGTTAACTGAAAGATTAATTCATGGGACAAATTCCGCATTCATTCACAGCAACGATTCTGCCCCAGTATTTAGACTTCTTATTTTTCACAATTCACTAAAGGTATATAAGCAATTTATAAACTGCCACTTTTATGTTCTCTCAAGCAAAGACTGCAAGTGTTAGGGAAAACAGAAACAAAAATGCAGTATTTACTGTCAATCTCAAAGTACATCATGATTTATGGTAAATTAGTTTGGGCTTTTTCTGCGCACCTTCTTTTGGATTTTACTACTTGGATGCTACTAATATTTAAGAAAGTAGACTCGATTTCAGCTATGGGGCTGAAATTCAGTTACTTCTGAGTGACACCAAGGGCATCTGCACACAGCTATCAAAAAACATAATGCTGAAGAAAGTCACATATGTACATTTATTTGTGCGTAAACTTTAGGAAACTGTCTTCAGGCAGCAGTTCACAAAATCTGCTGTTTCTTTTAGGATCCATCCCTTCTAAGAATGCAAGAACTGCTATACAGGACTTAAAGGGCTGCTCGGTCCAGCATCTGCTCCTACTATGGTGACCTGATGGCAAGGCTAAAACAGGACAGGAGTACAACGGCATACTTTTGTTTCTCTTTCCCAGTAAACACAATCAAAAGCATCACATTTTTAATTTTAATACATCAGGATAGAGCGATTCCCCAAATCTAACTGGAACTATTTCAAACATAGAAGAAAAACCACTCAAACACTAAAAGTAGTCTAGGAGTACCAGTAAGTATTTGATTGCTTACACTAGCCCAGTGGTGGCGAACCTATGGCATGGGTGCCAGAGGCGGCACTCAGAGCCCTCTCTGTGGGCACACGTGCCGTTGCCCCAGTCTTGCCTCCCTCCATGATCCCCTCACCAGCAGCCCCCCTAGAGGAGAGTCACCCCCGAGCGTGGCCCACGCGGAGCAGTGCAGCCAAGGACATGGCAGCCAGGCAGCATAGACAAGACTCTGCCCTCACGCCCCATCATGCACAGTTGATACTGTGGGGCGCAGGCAGAGGGGGTGGCCGCCATGGCGCTGCTGGGCGATCTGCGGCAGGCCCTGGAGGTGGTGAGTGGCCCTGCAGGCAGGCGGGATGGGGGCGGAGCGGGGGCAGGGCAGGAGGTGGAGCGGGGTTGGGACCAGTTTTTGGGCACTCGGTCTCTAAAAGGTTCGCTATCACTGCACTAGCCTTTACCACAGGGGAAAACTCATATAAAATTGATCTGATGTTCTAGTTGGTTGGAATTCAGTGCAATCAAATGACTGCAGGACATGGTGGAGAGAAAAGAGATCTTCTGGAATCACCTGCTGTCCTTGATTCCTAAAGCCAGCACTCTCTTCTAGCTTCTCCTCTGAGAGTTGAATAGGTGGGACAAAAAGACATCTCAGTACAAAAAGAGAATCTGACAAAAATAGAGACGAGCAGCACAAAAATTATAGAATTTTTCTGACTTTACAGGGATGCCTAAGTTGTTGGGGTTTTTTTTCTGCAGAAGCAGAACATTTTGGGGAAAGTGGCAATAGCACTGATATGGCTGTGCTGCTCACAGGAAAATGCTGACCTCTGGTGGTTGCCAACTGTCTTTATACATACGATTCCCAAATTTTGGGTTTCTCTATTTTGAGATTTCTGGGTGCTTGCTTTTAAATGTACGTAAGTTTCTAAAAGTATTCTCTCTCTTCTATTCAGAATGGAATAACCCAAGTCCCAAGTCATTCTGTCTGTTTTTTCTCACATATTGACTAGCGTTTATATAATTGGCCTTTAAATACTATATATATATATAGTATTCATTTTAATTTGTACTGTATAAGCTAAAGAGCTTTGACTCACACAATATAATCATGGTTTATAGCTTAACAGAGTTTAGTAGGTTCACACAACACTAAACAAACCACTGTGTTCCATTATTATATACCAGAAAGGATACTGTTAAAGCAATAATATCCTTCTCACAAAGAGGTTTGCGTAATTATTTATTTAAAATGACTTATATAGCCATCTATAATTTTTGAGGACAGGTAAGTTGTTTCGCTCAAGTATTTCATTGTAACTTAATGTATTATAATTAAGTATATTATTATGCTTTCTAACAATAGGAATTGTGTCTACCAGCACAATTGAGTTCTTAATAAATGGAAACAGAAAAATCAAGAGTCAGTTTATGAAATGTTGAACATTATCTGCACAAGATCTATAAAGACAAATGGAGAGTACAGGGGATGAGTGATGGATGGACATAATCTGGGGTTTGGATTATGAGTATGAGAGAGGTGATAATAAGCAAAATTGGAAAATGCGGTATGACTTTATACCAAAGCAGGAGAGGTACACACAAGCAGATTGGATTGAGAAATGTATAAATGTGAAAAAGCAAGTTTAGACACTTGATTTAAAGAAAGTAGATTATAAATAAGTTTGAATTATGGAATGCTTTTTGTGAATATGGAGTTGAAGATTTGCTGTTGAATGCAATAAAAGCAATGTACTGTATATACTGAGACTAAGGCACAAATGAAAATAAATGAAATGCTTCAGGAACAATACAATACTGAACAGGAGCAAAGCCTAAGGTAATTGTGTTCAACTAGGAAAATGCAGGAAACAATTAAAAGTTACGCCTAAACGGTGAAAAGCAAAACAAATGGACAAACTTATGTTCCTTGCTAGAATGTTTGCTGAAGGTGGAAAAGCATATCTATTCAGAACCACTGTGCTTAGGATCCCATATTGTGCCTTGCAGTCAACAACTGATTTTATCGTTTTGATAAATGAATAAACATTTCTACTTTTGCTGTACAGATCTATAAAGACAATACACAACGATATAAATAGACAAGATATAAATGCTTGCCCTCTATGACATAAATATTTATATTTGTGTAACGTATGCCAGGTCAGTGCAAAAAGGACCGAACAAAGAAAACAAGGTTCATTTGTATCTTTTCTTCAAAAGGCAACACAGAGGGCAAGAGAGGAAGACTTTTTAGGGACACCAGTTGTGGATTAAATCAGATATATACTAAACTTCTTCAGTTCCATGGATTTTTCACCATTCATTAAAAAAAGAGAGAAAGAATTCTTACTTGTATCACTGGCACCACTAGGTTCAGAAGAACAAAACAGCACATCAATAAGATCAGATGCTGGACCAGATCCATAGTGATTAAGTGTATTTAAAGCCCTTTCAAAGAGAAGAAAATAAAGGAACTGAATCTTAAAGACAACCCTTTCAAAATTTATGAAACAATACCAAGCAATAATATCTTAAATAATTACAAATGTTGTGTGATCAGCTTGAAATGACATATCATAGTCTCAGACCCATAATAAAACTTCCTAGGAACTTAGTATTATCAGTCTGTAAAGTTAAATTAACTTCTCTTCCAAAAATTCCTTCAGTCAGGGCTGAAAAAAACTTCCAACCACATGCCAATTTAATCCAATAGGCACATGCCATCTGGAGCTTCTTGTTTCATCATTTTCACAAGTAAAAGGCCCAGGTTATGAACATATGTTGCCAACATAAGCATTATAAAGTGCTCTGTATGATAAAAATGCAGCAGCCAATAAACTACTGAGCAAAAAACAGAGAAACGTTCATGAAACTACGAAGATGAGGCTATCATCCAAAATCTCAATACAATGGAGCAAATGGAAAGATATCTCCCAGCTGTACCTCACATAACTGTTTTCCTTACTTCCTTTCAGAATTCTGGTTATTAAATAAAGATTTTTTTTATTTCTTAAGACATAAAAGTTCCATAATCATCCTTTTATAGTAGTTTACCTTTTGAGTCTATTATATGTAACATCATTGGCAAGTTTCAACAGATAGTACAAATTCTCCTGATCTACATTTACAAGGTTACTCTGAGGCTCATCAACTGCGATTGTAATTGAATTGGAGGCCGTCCGGGTGACAATTCCTGTGCAGATCTGATTATTTTGTCCAGCTGCTTCATAAAGTCCCACTATGTCACCTGCAGAAGATAAATGATGACAAGAATAAAATTAGAATACAGAAAAGATACTTCACATAAAAGCAAAGGAATTACCTCTGAATTATATCTGAAGAAACCACAACTAGAGGTGCTCATCATTCCTCCAGCAACTAAGAGGAATGAATCAACAATAGAGACAACTAGAGGTGAACCATCTGAATTAAGTCATTGTGGTAAACAATACATTTAGAAATTGTGGTAAACAATACATTTAGAAACCACAACTAGAGGTGCTCATCATTCCTCAAAGAGAAGGACGAGGGGGGACATGATAGCAGTGTTCCAATATCTCAGGGGCTGCCACAAAGAAGAGGGAGTCAAGCTATTCTCCAAGGCGCCTGAAGGCAGGACAAGAAGCAATGGGTGGAAACTGATCAAGGAGAGAAGCAACTTAGAACTAAGGAGAAACTTCCTGACAGTTAGAACAATTAACCAGTGGAACAACCTGCCTCCAGAAGCAGTGAATGCTCCAACACTGGAGGTTTTTAAGAAGAGACTGGACAGCCATTTGTCCGAAATAGTATAGGGTTTCCTGCCTGAGCAGGGGGTTGGACTCGATGACCTCCAAGGTCCCTTCCAACTTTATTATTATTATTATTATTATTATTATTATTATTATTATTATTATTATTATTATTATTATTATTATTATTATTATTATTATTATTAACCAAGAGGAATGAATCAACAATAGAGACAACTAGAGGTGAACCATCTGAGTTAAGTCATGGTGGTAAACAATACATTGATTCTCATTCAATCAAATATTGATCAGACAACCCAAGCAAGATCTAAAACTGAAATGGGAGAAGTCTATAATGCTGATAAGAGAAAACTTAGCAGGCATAATAAATTAATACACAATTTAGGGTAACGTCAAAGCAAATGTCTAATATAGCCTAAGTAGGTAGCCTATAATATGATTCTAGCATACAGAATATATCTAAGTTAGAAAAAGCAAAAAAAGATATTTCAAATAACAAGATAAATTTGGCAAAATTACAAGATCAGAATACCGCAAAAGAAATAATCTTAAGGATCAGAGATTTTAGAGAGAACTGCTGAGAATGCTGGTATGCTGTAATTGATTACTTGGTGACAAAATTTAATGAATTGTTTCCAGATCTAAAACCTATGGATAAGAATATTGACTATGCAAATAGAGGGTTTACTTCATGAAGATACAAAGACTGTGAGAGACATTGTATCAACATTTCTCACTGCATGCACAAGAGACAAACTTATTTGAAAGAAATGTGAATTACAAGAAATAAACTGAGAGGGAAATAGTGATGTTATTTCAAAATATCACCAGGCTAAACTACAGAAAAGGAAACAGTTTCAAGCAACTAAATAAGAAATAAGTGAAGGGTTCCTTTCAAATTAATTATTTAAATTGTTCAAATTATTTCCTTTTTTTTGAATATTTCTATTTTTCAGGAAATGAAATCCTTTTTTGCTGCAATTTTGTATTTTAACTTTCTATCTTTGAAATTATAGATAGACAGATAGACAGACAGACAGACAGATGGGGGGAGAAGGGGGGAGCCAAGGCGAGACCCATTGGAGCATAAAATGGGAGTTATCAGAACCCTACACCACCGAGCTGAAGGCCTGCCTACCAAGCAAAGATGGGGGGGGGGAACTAAAACACATCAAGGAAGCCCTCAGAATGTGTGGCCATCCCAAGTAGACCTTCATCAAATCCCTAAAAAGACCCAGCAGGAGCTCCTCCATAACAGACAAAGAAGAGAACAACAAACAAAGCAATGTTGTCATTCCATACGTTGCAGGAATATTGGAAAAGCTCAGGAAGATCTTCAGCCAACACAACATATGTGCACACTTTAAACCCAAAAATACATTAAGACAGAAGCTTGTCCACTCCAAGAATAAAACATCTAGACACAAACTGAGCAAAGTGGTATATGCAGTACAAAGTAGTGAGCCATGTGCAGATCTGTACATTGGGGGAAAAAAACAATCACTTCATAAACAATGGCACAACATAGGAGAACAAACCCATCAGGACAAGAGTCAGCAGTCCATCTGCATTTACAAGACAAAGGCCACTCTTTTGAAGACAGCAAAGTCTACATTTTGGACAGAGAGGACCACTGGTTTGAAAGAAGGGTCAAAGAGGCCATCTATGTCAAAACTGAACAGCCTTCTCTCAACAGAGGGTGAGGGATATAGTATCATCTATCTCCAGTCTGCAACACAGTCTTTTCAGCAGTTCCATTTGCACTACTCAGGTGACCCTGATGACACAGATAAACCTCCAGGTGGCCTCAACGACTCTCTAAAAGAATGCAAATGAACAGCTGTCTGCAAGGAGTATAAATCCTTCCATTCCCTACCATCCAGTCAGAGCTGAAGAAGCTTCTTGGATGAGAAGCGAAATGTCTTCAAAGAAAAACAAGAAAGTCCAGTTGCCTCTTGAAAAAGTACCTTTGGGACAACCATGACCTAGATGACTGAGAATCTCGGTAGACATATAACTGCAGGCACAATTTAGGGAAAATGGATACACAAAAATTTAAAGACAAAATTCATTATATAAAAGGCTTCCAAAAATGATGCAGGCTCAATGATTACTTAATACACTGGGAATTGTGAATCCCCAATCAAATGGATTTACATATCCTTGAAACAGAATATCTTACTCAAAAATTGATTACTTATTGTCTTCTAAATTCTATGTCACATTCGACAAGCTTAAATGCGGCTATTTGTAGGTCAGACCATGCACTGGTGAACCTAAAGTTGAAATGGGATAACATACCTTATACTCTTGCCATTTCAATGCTGTCTCAATCCTTAATCAAGCCATAAAGCAAAACATTGGGTACTAAAACATTATTTAAAGAAAGTTACGCAAATTAAACATCTATTGCAAAAAATGTATTGAACTTTATGCCGTTTCTTTGGGGGGCAACTCAAGGCAGTGCTCATCTCTATTGCTTCTACCTCCTATTTTCCCCATAACAGCAGTGTTAGTTAGGTTGGTCAGGCTGAGAAAAAGTAATTGGCCCTAAAATCATCCAGCTGACTTTCATGTCTAAGGAAGAGGTAGTTTAATATATATTTTATATGTTGTAGGAATGTAGCATAGTGAACCATCATTTGACAGGATCCAGAGAGACTAGGATAGAGAAAGCTCGAACAGCATTCTTCAAAATGAAAAAGGTCTTCTGCAGTCACGACATAAGCCTAAGACTGAAAATCAGGCTTGCCAGATGCTATATTTTTCCTATCCTGCTCTATGGAGTAGAGAGTTGGTCTCTGGCAGAAGAGACCTGAAGAGACTAGAAGCATTTGAAATGTGGATTTACAGGTGGCTGTTACGTATAAGCTGGGTTGACAAGATCAGAAATGAGGAGGTGATAAGCCGCCTGGGAAAGCCAAGGGAAATCATCAAAACAATAAAAAAATGAAAATTAGAATATTTCGGACATGTGATGTGACACCCAGAAAAATACAGCATACTCCATTTAATCCTCCAGGGAAAGATTGAAGGCAAACGAGGTCCAGGCAGAAGAAGAACATCGTGGCTTCAAAATCTAAGGGACTGGTTTGGACAAAACTCAGCAGCACTTTTTCGTGCGGCTGCTGATAAAAACAGGATCGCCAACGTCCGATAACGGATATGGCACAACAAGAAGAAGAGAGACTATACAGTATTTGTTTTATAAAGGATATCAACATACAGGACATGTGGAAATTATCACAATGTGTAAAGAGACTACAAACTTTTGATACTAAACTGGTGCAGTGCCAATCAAAATGCAATAGTGATTAAGATAATATTTAAAAATGACTGAATTGTACAGAAAAATAGGCAAGTATCATACTCTATATTTGCCTGACCATCCTTTTGCTATCTTTCATAACATTCTAATGTACTCCAAAAAAAAAAAGACCCAGATAAGATTTTTCAAAAGCCCTCATGCAGATTGTACTCTGTACTGATGAGACTGAAAGTAGGTCAGGTCCAATGGATTCATCAATTATGCATCAAGAGAATCCAGGCTTTCATAAGAAAATAAACTATATGTAAAACAATAATAACTTATTAAACATCACAAGACACAAAGGAGGCAAAACTGTCAATCACACCAAGTGATATTGCTATCCGTCTCAGGAGAATCCACTAAAATTAACTAGGACACCTTATATTCCTTTTAACTCTTTCCAAGGTTTCTCGTTTTAAATCCCAGTGGGCGCTAATATTCCAGTCCAGAGCTCAGAAGAGCTCCAGTGTGATGGCAAATCCACAGAAGACATTTTGCCATTGGGAGCCCTTTATCCATGGTCAAAACCTGAATAGACAATAGAACTCTTTGGATAAACAAAGCTTGATATAAGTTGCAATCCCCCTCTTTTTTTTTTAATTCAAAGAAGTAAAAGCAGAAGGAAAACTCCAGCCCCAGAATTGAAACCCACACTTTAGGAAGCCATTCAGAATCAAGTTACTTTAGGCCCGTGGTGGCGAACCTGTGGCACGCGTGCCACAGGTGACACGCAGAACCCTCTCTGTGGGCACACACGCGCCCTCACCCCAGTCCTAGGCCTTCAGCTTGGTTTTATAAAACCTTTTCGCTTTAGGCCTCCGCCGCCGTGTGCAAAAAAAAAAAGGTTCAATCAATCAATTTCAACTTCTCGTGGGAAAAAAAAGATCTCGCAAAGTTGGAATTAATTGATTGAACTTTTTAGTCCTACCCAGTCTGCCGTTACCACAGTAGCCACGCCCACCCAATGGGCCATGTCCACCCAATTGGCCGCACCCAGCCAATGGGCCACGCCCACCTGGCACCCGACGATACATAAGTGGTTTTGGGTTGCAGTTTGGGCACTCGGTCTCTAAAAGGTTCGCCATCACTGCTTTAGGCTCTCTGACTAGCATCATCCAGAAAAAGGAAAGCTTTCCAGAAAGCCTTGGAATGATGCTAGAAGCCATTCTCGGCAGATATCATAAATATTCTAAGACACTGATACAGACATTATACTTATATGTAAATATAAGAAATGTAAGAAACATTTACATTCTTACATGCCATTCCCATTTAGGTTAAAAAAAAACAACCCACCAGTATCCACTGTGTTCACCAGTCAGAATACATTCTGTTCTGGAAAGTAACTGAATGTCAATGAAACTGATTAGCTCAATTGTTTAAAGATAAGCTATGGGGCATCTTTCATCATAACAATTTTAATATACGATGTCATGATTCAATGAATCTATTCTCCTTTAAGCCATAAGAAATGCCACTGCAAGTTCACACAACATTACCCTCCACATGTATCTGATTTATTCATGACAAGAAAAAATGCAATTCTGCATTATTGAACCCAAAGTTGGAGGTTCACCACCCCCTCCTAGCAATTCTGAATCTAACAGAATATGTGCCTTTAGCATATATTTTCATCTTAGAAAATTTGCCCCTCAGAAAGAGCCTGTCTTGAGCGGATGTGCTTTTCCAAGGCACTGGAGCTCTTTTCAAAGCACATCTTTGTCTAACTCTGCCCATATCTATTCTAAATAGCATTTTTTAAAAAGACAAACATTATCCTCGTGATTACTACTATGAAACATAGTACAGTATGTATCAATGCTGAGGCATTAATTCAAGTATAGAATTAATCAGTAGTCCAACGGCAAGGGCAAGGGAAAACAATGCCAGGAGGGTCTTAAATCTCCTTTTTAAACAAAAAGTACAAAATACCCTTGAGATTCAATACAGATCCAAATTGAAAAATATGGTTAGAACCCATTGTTTTACAGGCCGCTCAGGGGAGTGTGTGTGTATGTGTGTGGGGGGGGGGGGAGAGGGAGGGAGGGAGAAGAGAGAGAGACAGAGAGAGAGAGAGAGAGAGATACCATTAATGCAGTACTGTGTACATACTAAGTAGCATTCTTAGTGACTGCTACATAATGGAAAAACGTTTAATAAAGCTCTTGGAGAATGGCACTTTTTAGGCTACAGTCATTTGATTCATAAAATGCAATAAACCTTATAATGTTTGGGTTTTAGCTTCTGAACCAGTCACTGTGGTTGGTAAACCATGATTTCTGGCTTAAAATGTTATTAAAATTATGTTTGAACTAGGCAGTTAATACAAACCATGTCTTAAGATGATGTGAGACCAGCCAAGCAAGAAGGAAGATAAAGGCTCTTTTTTAAAAACAAGTGAGAGAAAGGGTATGATTCAAATATTTACTCAGAAATTAATCTTATTGAATTTATAAGCCTTTTTCTTAAGTGAGGGGATGCAGAACTATGACAAAATTACTTTACAAATATGTGAAAATCAGATTCTAGGAATGAGCCTCTATTAACATCGTACATTGTTTCATAATGAAATATTGAATTTCTAACAAGAACAGCTGCCCATACAAAATAAAAACCTAGGTTAGAAGGTAAGACCCATAGCTCATTTATTTTCTCAGACTAATACAAAGTACAGTAGTGCAAGCTAAAGAAAAAGTCTCAGTTACATTAGTCAGCATAGACTGTTTGCTACTGTATTTTTGTAATTTACTCGGAAACAATCATACTTTTTTGGTTTCCTGGCAAAAAAAACCCCTAGTTATCTAAATTAACCAGCATTCTGGAGGTCTTCCTCAACATAGTTTTCATTTTAAAATGACTTCTAAAAAACCTTGGAAGATTTTACTTTTTAAAAAAAAACAAATATCAGAATGTTACAAATAAAATGGAAAACAATGGAAAGAATTCATTAAAGGAAAGAAGTACTTGAGAATCAGTGCCTGGTTTTCTACAAATTGCTAATTTATTAAGGGACTACAGATGGATATATCTATATTGTTTTCATGACAATGATTCGCTGTTGCCTTCTTCAATGTCCCTTCTGTCTAGGAATGTTTTGTTAGTCTTCTATGTAAATACTAACCAGGATGGTTCTGAAATCAGCCAACATTGTCTAAAATGCTCCCACTTGGAATTATGAGTTATAGCAATATAAAAAAACACCTTAAAAAGTCTTTGTAGCTGAGCTTGAAATGCCTGCTGAGAAATCCAGGCCTCTATTAAGATTACATTTGTAGTATTTGCAAATAGATTTTAAACTGATTGCTCATTGCAAGATTCCCTCCTAAGAAATAAAGTGGATATGGAGTGAGCAGAAGCACATATATTCAGGGATAATCACACTGTATTCTTTCATGAGCTATTGGCTGAGACACATATCTTAGTTGGCCTCACGGAAGAGCATCTAACTTTTGAGATGGCAATACTACCAGATTAATGGGAGGGTGAGAACTGTGTTTCCCCAAAAATAAGACCCGGTCTTATATTTTTTTTTACCTCAAAAAGAGGCACTAGGTCTTATTCTCGGAGGATGTCTTACCTTAGGACCGCTGCAGCCAGGCCTCGCATGCCCCATTAGTCACGCCACTGCTTGACTTCTTCAACGGCCACTTGCCAGCACTTGCAGCCAGATGCTATGTGGAGCACTGTGCCGGTGCCACCGATTGCAGAAGGACGCCGCATGGTGCTTCACACCTGTGCTACTGGTCGCAGCAGGACGCCGCGCGGTGCTTGAGGCCGTTTGCAGGAGGCTGCATGGTCCTTCAGACTGTTGCTGCTGGTTGTGGCAGGACGCCACACGGTGCTTTGGGCCGTTGCCGCCGATCGGGTCAAGGCACTGTGCGGTGCTTCGGGCCATTTGCAGGAGGCTGCATGGCGCTTCGGTGGCAACAGTGTGACAAGCACCATGTAGCCTCCTGCCGCGAGGAGCAGCAACAGTACAACAAGCCATGTAGCGCAACAAGTGTCAAGGCGTAGGACGCCTGCTTGTTGCGGTCCTACCGGTAAGGTAAGCAGTTGCGGGGTGCCTGAGGCAGCTCCACCTCCCCCCTACGCCTGCCCTAGCTTGATTTTTAGGCATGCACCTCACCCCAAAACTAGGGCTTATTTTCAGGGTAGGGCTGATATTAGGCCCACTCCCAAAAATCAAGCTAGGGCTTATTTTCGGGGTAGGTCTTACCTTCGGGGAAACACGGTATATCTCAGATTAAATGAAATCAGAAACTTTACTACTGCCATTGACAACCTTGAGAGAATCTCCAATTTACTCTGTCTTTGTATTCACAAAAGTCATCGTGACAAAAGACAACAATCTGACAAGTTCAATATGAAACAATCAGGTTTGTCAGCACTCCAGAAAAGGGCAGGTCAGGAAGCAAACACAACAAGGACTACTGGGACTCTATTGTTGTATGGCAAAATAGCAGAATCTTGAAAGCTAGCCAGAGGTGGCATTCTTCCTCTTTTTTTTTTACCATACAGAATCAAGGCCTGGTTATTTTGAATTTCTTTCTCCTGCTTCCTCTTTTCCCAGAATTGAGTTTTCATTTACTTTACCTTTTGTAATAGTAAGGATTTATTAAACTCCTTTACCACTCAATCCACAACAGCTCTGGGTGGTTTACAACAATGAAACAAATATTACAATCAAGATAAAAGTTGGCATGTGGCAGTAAAGCTTCCCACCCCCAAATTTTAATTTTAATTATGTGAATGTTGCAGGAAAAAGATATAATAATAATAATAATAATAATAATAATAATAATAATAATAATAATAATAATAATAATAATAAAGTTGGAAGGGACCTTGGAGGTCATCTAGTCCAACCCCCTGCTCAGGCAGAAAACCCTATACCATTTTGGACAAATGGCTGTGCAGTCTCTTCTTAAAAACTTCCAGTGTTGGCGCATTCACCGCTTCTGGAGGCAGGTTGTTCCACTGGTTAATTGTTCTAACTGTCAGGAAGTTTCTCCTTAGTTCTAGGTTATTAAATTTTTAGGGGGTTCGGGGTTGGCCCGAGGGGACTTGGGGGAGCCCTCTCTGAGGCCAAGGCCAGTCCAGTTTGAGGGGCGCGGAACGGTGAGGGAGGAGACTGGGGGGTTAATAGAGGGTGGTGTGATTGGTACGGTCAGTGGGAGGGGCAGATATGGCGGGAGCAGAGGACCATATCGGGTTTTGGGAGCACGCACACGCTGCTTACAAGCTTCTGGGTGCTCCGATCCTCAGGGCTCTACTCGACTACCAGGGACTTTAGATCCTCGGGCCCGGGATCATCGGCTGATGTTATGCAATGCCAGGTCCGTTGTAAATAAGGCCCCACTCATTCAAGAGCTCATTCAAGAGGGGGGAGCGGACCTGGCAGGTATCACCGAGACCTGGCTGGGCATGGAAGGGGGAGTTCCCCTTGTTGATCTATGCCCGCCGGGTTTCCAGGCATTCCATCAGCCGAGGGCCCGGAGTAGGGGCGGTGGGGTTGCGGTCATTATAAGGGAGAGCCTATGTCCGAGGGAGACCACTGTGCCTCAGATAGACGGTGCAGAGTCCCTCCTTGTGAAGTGGGGGCAAGGGGTGCAAGTGGGTCTGTTGATTATATACCTGGCCCCCTGCTATGTATCAACGGCCCTGCCTGAGCTGGCTGACGTAATAGCCGGGGTGGCAGTGGAGACCCCCAGACTTATAGTCATGGGGGATCTCAACCTGCCATCGGCGGGCAAAACGTCGGCGGCAGCTCGGGAGTTCTTGGCTTCCATGACGACCTTGGACTTGACCCAATTAGTTCGTGCCCCCACTCACACGGGAGGACATACACTAGATCTAATTTTTGTCTCTGGCCAGTGGCAGAATGATCTGGAAATGGGGGAAATAGTTATAGAGCCCTTGTCATGGTCAGATCATGCACTCCTTAGGATGGATTTCTGGACCGCTTCCCCCCGCCGCAGGGAGACAGAACCGCGTAGATGGTTCCGTCCCAGGCGCCTGATGGACCCGGAGAGGTTCCTGACGGAGCTTGGGCCATATCCGGAGGATCTAGTCCACGGCTCGGCGGAAAATCTGGCGGCGGCCTGGGATGTGGCCGCAGCCGCAGCATTGGACCGAGTTGTGCCGTTGCGGCCTCTGACCCGACGCAGATCTCAACTAGCTCCTCGGTTTACCGAGGAGCTGAGAGAGATGAAGCGCCGGAAAAGACGCCTAGAGAGCAGTTGGAGGGCTTCCCGAACCAAATCCGACCGAGCACAGGTAAGGATACGTTAGATCCTACCTTGTGGCAATGAGGGTGGCGAGGTCTAATTACTACTCCACCCTCATTGCGTCATCAGATAACCGCCCAGCCTCACTCTTCAGGGTGACCCGCTCTCTCCTTCAGTTGAGGGGAGGGGGGGGACCCTCTGGTGGGGAGGGCTGAGGACTTTGCCCAATATCTGTATGACAAAGTCGCTCGGATCCGAGAGGGTTTAGACTCCGACTGGGTGGCCCCGGGGGAGGAGACGGGAGCAGGTCTTGAGACTATTATATGGGAGGAGTTTGACTCTGTG